>NC_051073.1:82635095-82935095 GCF_004664715.2 Peromyscus leucopus
TGCAGCCTACATTCTCATTTGTCCTCCACATAGGTGCACATGAACCACACAATACACCTCACACACATACATATGCATATAAACACACTCAGAGATATTCAAAATATGAGAATTAATTATTGGAAATATTATATATTATAGATATATTTCATTAAAAACTCAACATTGGAGACTTCTATTGGATTGTTTCTGCTATTATTTAAAATAATTTTCAGAATATTAAGATAAATTAATACTATTAACTTAGAAAGTTTCTCCAGTAAGTCTTTTTTTTTTTTTTTTTTTTTTTTTTTTTTTGGTTTTTCGAGACAGGGTTTCTCTGTGTAGCTTTGCGCCTTTCCTGGAACTCACTTGGTAGCCCAGGCTGGCCTCGAACTCACAGAGATCCGCCTGGCTCTGCCTCCCGAGTGCTGGGATTAAAGGCGTGAGCCACCACTGCCCGGCTCTCCAGTAAGTCTTAAGATAATATATATTCTTTTCATAGCAGCTTTGTTTGTTGTTAATTTTTTTCAGTAGAAAATCAAAAGCCTTGATTATAATAGTTTTGTCTTCCAAAAAGGGTATTGTGCAGGCCAGTGCTCTCAAGAGCAATCCATTTACCAAGCTCACAGTATCAGTGGAAGTGACTCACAGCAGCTCCTTGGTGAGCACTGAGGCATTGCAAGCAGCTCAACCAGGTCAGACAGATGTGGGAGCACCCATAGAGTCATACTGAGACACATGCCACAGGATATTCCAAAAGTGAGACATCAGATGGCCACTTTCCGGGTCCAGCTTTGCTCAGATATAATTTTGGTTTTCTTGTAATCATTAAGGACTCAGATATATGTTAAAACCAATTTAAAGAAAAATAAATAAATGTCTCACTTTTACATAAACATATGGAGGAGATACACTGCTTCTTCTCTTCCTCTGCTTTCTCCCTTTGCTCCTCATTGTCATACCCCTCTTCCTCTGGTTCTGTAGATGGAACCCAGGGCTTCCCATCACCAGGACTGATTTTTTCCATCAAAATGGGTGATGTGATTGAAATTCTTCAGAACATGACAAATGTATGTGTTCATTCCTCCCCTGTAGTTTACGAAGAAGTGAAGAACACCTGTATGACAATGAGAAGGGTAAACCCCGATTGTATGGGAGACTGTGATATAGGCAATGTGCCATGTATCATTGAAGTAAATTTTCTTCTGCCTTATCTGTAAATTCATTTCCATTCCTCATTTTTACCCACTAAACCAGGGAAGAGAATATGAGACAAAAATCACCTCAGTACAAATACACTGTTTCAAATTCATTTAGAAAGAAAGCTTGAACTATAGGAATGGCTTTTCCTTAGTAGTGATGGTATGCTATTACTATCGAAAGAATATATTGGTGTTATTACATAACTTTTGAAGTCAGTGAACTATTTGTATACTCTTGCTTCCTGAAAGAAATATCAGAAATGACAAACCAGAAAGTAACAGTTTAATGGAAGTAGTGGACAATTAAATAAAATACAAACAATTTCACACTGAGAACAGAAAAATACAGCATGTATTATATTTCTACATATTTTTAGCATATCCTATAAAATTGACCCATAGACAAGAAAGAGTATGTAAGAGATCTGCCGTGCTCAGGTCATCAGCCTGGAGGTATAGCCACCATGCTGAAGGAGGCTTGGCAGAGGACATGGCAAAGTCAGAAAACTTAGCAGTTTATTTTGAAGCATTTATCTAATTATTCTTTATCAATAAAAACTCAGAAGTCAGATATCAGAGTAAGAACCTGAATGATCAGAAAAACGGCAGAAGAGTGCATAAGAGCAATGTTCTTGCAGACAAAAGGAGCTGGTTGATGGGTCAGGGAAGAACTTTGAGTCCTGCCTGCCTTATCAACCTGATGCTCTGTATCAAATGTAGGGAAAAGACCTGATTAGGGCCCCACGAGCATCAGAAGGAGGCATCTTGATTGCTGAAGCCAATGAGGATTCTGTCCTACATTGATATAGTCATCTATTAAGTGAAGATAGTGACAGTAGCCATGCAGGTAAGGGCTTCTCCACTTTTTCCTGCATCATGGCTGTCACTGTAAGGCACAGTCAGCCCTGCCAGGCTACATGCCAAGCCGAATGGAGGCAGCCTGCCCCAGAGGAAAAGTACAAAAGAAAACAAGACTAAGCCCTGAGTCTTCCTGTGGGTGGCTGGTAACTTACAAAGGTTTTTATGCAAGTGCACCTCTGAACTGCAGGCCATTCTGCCCCAGGATAGGAATTTAGTATGTTTTTAGTAAGTCTTAATAAGAACTAAATGAGGTGGCAGGGTTAAAACTCTTGGTACACAATGTGTCACAAGCTGTGTAATGGCATTATAAAGTTCCTGAGGTTGACCCGTGATCCACTGCTAGCCAGCCTTGGAGATTTGACAATAAGGCCATCCCCTTGTGAAGCTCCCTCTGATCTCATTAATAAATAGGCAATGGCACCCTCCTATCTGAGTCTGTGTCCCTCTTGGACAAGAGCTGTGAGGGCTACATGTTCTTAGGGGGCTCTTCAGCGGGGCTACAGGCAGATACCTCAGCATTTTAGATATGTGTTGTAGCTTTTTACCACAACAATCTTGATAATATATTGTAAAAACCTTTCTTGAATTTTGCAACACAGGGCAAAGCAGTTACCTTCCTCAAATCTCTTATTCTTTATCCTAAGTCAGTAGTTCTCAACCTGTGGGTTGAGACCCTTTTAGGGGCAGAATAACCCTTTCACAGGGGTCGCATATCAGATATCCTGCATATCAGATATTTACGTTATGATTCATAACAGTAGCAAAATGACAGTTATGAAGTAGCAACAAAAATAATTTTATGGTTGTGGTTGATACAACATGAGGGACTGTATTAAAGGGTTACAGCATTAGACAGGTTGAGAACCATTGTTCTAATGATTGTAACATGCATCTTACTTCTTCTGAGAGGTTGGCTCCGAACACAGGTTAAACCGAGAACATCCTGAGTTGTACCTGTATAGTCCATCCTTTGCATCTTTGTCCCTATGTCTCAGAGTGCAGTGTCTTCACAGTTGTCCAACACCAGTAGAAGAGGCCCACTTGGCCTAGAAAGCTGGCTCAAACACATGGAAAAGTCAGGAGAAAACAGCTGTCACTTAAGGCTTCTCCCCTTTCCCATAGGATGTCTTGTGGTGAACCTGACAGACAGCTATACTCTAGTTCCCTCAATATTCTGATGGCTATAGAGAAACAAAAACCTAGAAATTTTAAGAAATATCCAGGCTGAGGAGTTTTGGTCTCTGAACAAAATGGCTTTTCTTGTCGGGCGGTGGTGGCGCATGCCTTTAATCCCAGCACTCGGGAGGCAGAGCCAGGTGGATCATTGTGAGTTCGAGGCCAGCCTGGACTACCGAGTGAGTTCCAGGAAAGGCACAAAGCTACACAGAGAAACCCTGTCTTGAAGAAACAACAAAAAAAAAAATGGCTTTTCTTTGGGTCTCTGATTCCAAAAAAATATAGCACAATTGTAAGAGCTGTGTTCCATCCAGGGGGAAAGGGATGCAGAAAGAAAAGGCAGCCCTGGATGTAAATGGGGGTAAATGATGAACTCATAGGCCTAAGGCCTGGGCTCTTGGATCTAAGTGTTGCCTTACAGACACATTGTCAATTCCTCTTTATAGTTCTACCATGCTTGGCATCATGTGGTTTAGCCAAGCTGCTCAGGTTTGGCACCCAGACTCATGGATCTAAAATTACAGCTTCATTACTCTCTAACAACATACTTTGCCATGGCAGGATAACATATTTGGTGTTTCATCACCTCAGGCAATGATGATAATGACACTCAAATATGTGCTATAAATGAAAAATTTGTGAGTTGTCTGGCGTTAAATAGGTGTTCACTAAAAACCCATCATCTATTTTACTTTGTAATCTGCTGTGGGATGTCTTTCTGTATGTTGTGAATATTTGTTGCTCTCGTTGGCTAATAAATAAAGCTGTTTTGGCTTTTGGCAAGGCAGCATAGAGGCAGGCAGGAAAGCCAAGCAGAGATACAGAGAGAAGAAAGAAGACTAGGGAGAGATGCCTAACCATTGCCCAAGGAGCAGCAGGATGCTAGCAGACTGGTAACGCCACGGCCACGTGGCAAAACATAGATTAATAGAAATGGGTTAATTTAAGATAAAAGAACTAGCTAGCAAGAAGCCTGACATAGGCCATACAGTTTATAAATAATATTAAGCCTCTGAGTGATTATTTAATAAGTGGCTGCAGGATTGTGGGGCCATGTGGGACTGTGGGGCAGGGTAGGACTGGAGAAATCTATACTACATTTGGCGTACCAACTTGGGGCTCTCAAATTTCCATTAGGCCTAAAAGAGGACTTCTAAACACACAATAATAGAACCAAAAACAGTGTTGTACTTCTGTCTCTCATGCGGGGCATGGTACAGAGACTCCGCAACATTCAGGATTGAACACAACATGGAGGATTCCCTCATTGGTTCACACTGCTGTCTGCAAGCTACACAGCATGCTGCATGGTGGATTTAGCTTTTACTCATACAAATGAAAAGGGTTTGTAGGCTAGCTGCATGCTACCTGGTGGCAATGTGGACCCCAGAGTTGGCAGAGTAAGCGTGACTCTCCTGGGTACCTCTGACATGTTGGGAAGGTGAAGTGGGTGGAGTCAGCAGCCAGGGCTGCTGCTTCAATCTTAGCCACGCTGCAGTTTGCAATGATCAAAAAAGGATTATAGACACACAGAAGATAGATTCAGCTGAAATAAATCTCTAAATCTTTTACATTGTATGTAAAAATGTATGTAGGCTTGGAGGGGAGAGGAAAAGGAAGATGGACAGTTTTTTAAAGAAATGGATACTTTTAAAGAATAAAGTCTTTAAAGAGACAATACAAATAATATAATAAGCCACATAGAGATGGAAATCATGGCCAGGCAGTAGTGGTGTATGCCTTTAATCCCAGCACTTACGAAGCAGAGCTAGGCAGATCTTTGTGAATTTGAGGCCAGCCTGGTCTACAGAGCGAGATCCAGGACAGGCACCAAAACTACATGGAGAAACCCTGTTTTGAAAAACCAGGAAAAAAAAAAAATGGAAATCACACAGAGAGTCTGGATTATACTGTCTTTAGGATTTCTAACTGCAGAAAGACATTTGATTGTAAAGGCTGTTGAGTTAAACCTACACACACACACACACACACACACACACACACATACACATTTATATATGTAAAATGTATCTTGACTTCAAAATTTATTTCTAAAGATATGTTGCTTTGGAAAAGAGATTCTGCTTTTGTTTTCATACAAGATGAGAATCTATGGATTGCTTCCAGGCTAATATGATTTAATCAGCCAAGACCCTCTGAAAGGTCTCTGATGAGACCATGACCCAGATGATGATCCAACATCCAAAATCAGCCTCAAAGCAACTAGCTGACACAATCTATCCTAATAGACCACTACAGCCAAGATTTAACTATAATTCTTAATTTTCTCAGGATCCCCATAAGATTACTAGCACCCCCAAATAGCAGGAACTAGGAGGAGAAGCTATGTCCAAATTCCCAAAATATTGTTTATAAATGTTTATTTTTATCTAAAAGAGGTTGATTATAAATACAATCTCTTTCTAAAGAAGAAAAGGGGATATAATAGATATAATAGGATGAAAGGGTAGATTATTGAATCTACTTTTAAAGAGCAACAACAAATTTAAAGTTAATTTTGTTATACTGTATGCATATTTCTACTCTTGTTTAAGGTCTTATGTTTATGTAGCTCATTTAAAATTGTAATATATAATTTTCTTTTTTTTTTGGTTTTTCGAGACAGGGTTTCTCTGTGTAGCTTTGCGCCTTTTCCTGGAACTCACTTGGTAGCCCAGGCTGGCCTTGAACTCACAGAGATCCACCTGGCTCTGCCTCCCAAGTGCTGGGATTAAAGGCGTGTGCCACCACTGTAATACATAATTAAGAAATGCAGATTAATAGTCATCTAGGATAATCAAACTTATAGTCATGTTAGTTAAATTTTCTAGGTATACATAGATATATTTCAGTTAGGTAGGTAATCTTCAAACACTTCAAACACATACAAAATATGGCATTTAAAATGTTTTAAAAACTTAGACTTTTCTGGACAGCAAGACACGTCTGCTCCTGGTAGCACTGATTTACTTCAAAGAGGAAGATGGTCATTGAACAAACTCCATATGGAACTTATCTTTTTCTTGGCAGAACTGGCCATTTGAGCAAGAAACTGCTCTTGCCTAGACTGCTTGACAATGTTTTATAGACTGGACATGCAGGACCCATAAAAAAAATGCCCACTAAATATTGCCAAAACAAGGTGTGATGGTCCTTCAGGTTCCTGCTTCTCAGAGGAGACTACCAGATATTCTACAGGACACAGAGAGAAGTGACTAAAAAACTCTAGGCTAAAGATGGATGCCCCAACATTACAGAGGAACTTTGGGTGACAGTCTAGGCAGCCAGCTGTCTCTGTCATTCTACATTTTTGGAAGTTGCTTACAATATACTTCCTGTTTACTTAGGTAATATTATATGGGGTCTTTGATGTAGTTGAAGACTAAACAGTTATAATTTTCCTTGATTATGATAAAAGATAAATTATATATGAAACCTTAGACTCACAAATATAGGATAGATACAATATTTTCTTTAATTTTGCCAAATACAAATAGTCTAGATATTTTAACTGTAATTCCTGCGTGATAACTGTTCTATTATATGCAATTTTACTATGTTAAAGTTAAAACCTTCTTTTTTGATTAGATAGAAAAGGTGAAGTGCTGTTGGATGTCTTTTTGTATGGTGTGAATATGTATTGCTCCCATTGGTAATAAATAAAGCTGTTTTGGGCTATGGCAAGGCAGCTCAGAGTCAGGCAGGAAGTCCAATCAGAGATATGGAGAGAAGAAAGGAGAGTAGGGAGAGACGCCTAGCTGCTGCCCAAGATGCCAGCAGACCAGTAATGCCACAGCAATGTCACAAAACATAGATTAATAGAAATGGGTTAATTTAAGATAAAAGAGCTAGCTAGCAAGAGGCCTGCCATAGGCCATACAGTTTATAAATAATATTAAGCCTCTGAGTCATTATTTTATGAGGTTGCAGGACTGTGGGGTCGGGCAGGACCAGAGAAACTTACCACTACAGTAATCCTATATGTCTTTTTATAAACTTTATTCTTGAATTCTCATTATGTAGTTGTACTTCTGGTATTTATTATGTCCTCCTCTATGGTGAGAAGTTGCTTGCTTGAGAAGTTTCACTTCATACTCTGCTTATCCCCCCTGTCCTTTTAGAATGGACATCATATTCCCTTCATTATTTTGGCCTTGTTCTGATCTTCATGTGCCTTCATTAGCTTTGGGCTATTTTTTAAAATTCATCTATTATTTTACATCTTGGCCACAGCCTCCCCTTCCCCTTCTATCCTCTCCTCCCAGTGTCTCTCCACCCTTCCCCCTCACATTCCCTAATGCCCTCCTCTTCCATCTCCATCCAGGAAAGGGCACATCTCCAGTGAGTATCAATAAAATATGGCATATCAAATTTCAGTAAGACTAAGCATCTCCCTATGTGTTAAGGCTGGGCAATGGGACCCAATATGATGAGTAAGGTTGAAAAGCCAGTAAAAGAGTTGAAGACAGTGGGGGCATTGTTTTCTGGTGATGAGTTGGTGCATAGAACTCTTCTGCCTATGTAAATGTCCACTATAGGAACTTCCAGGATACCCATGAACACAGTGAAAATCTTAACAGGTAGGTTTTTCTCTAAGACTCACTAGAATCTGTTTCCAGTCCTTGCCTATTTCCCCCTATCCTTGATGGTAGAGTCTTGGGTTTTTACTCCATCTTAACCAGTCCTTACTTTGAGTGAAGTCTCTAATCTTTATTCTGATCCAACCTTATCTTTCCTAAGCTGACCTCCAACAGCTTCACAGGATTACATGTCAGGAAATGACCTCTGTTTTGTGCAGATGGGTTGGTGCTAGGGACAATTAGGGAATAGTTTTGAAGTTAGGCTTGACTTCCTGATGGCTTGTCCCTAATAAACCCTTTTCTGAATCTTACTGGGCCTGGTGTCCTGACCATAAGGGTATGGTAGTCCACACATAGGAGCTGAATTTATTTTGTCTGCCAGGGACAAGGAATTATTTTAAAGTATCTGTTGACTTTTTATTCAGAATCAAGAAATGTTCTTCCTTGGTAGAAAGCTACCTCATCCTCCTTATTATTATTGGTATTGTGTGTTGCAAGCCACAGGAAAATGCAATGGAATTCAGCTACTATCACATAAGCTACCACTTAGAAAAGTTAAGGACTTCTCGAAAGGTCAAACCATGGCTTAAAAAGTCTTGGTCATACTTTGGCTTTTGTATATATATTATCTGGTTCCTACAGTGATTTTCTTGTAATGCTATGCATGCTTCCAAGAACTCCTTACAATGTATTTATTTAAAATACCTATCAAGCATCCAAAGCCAAACAATCTCCCAAACTAAGGTAACACCCTGTGGAAACAACGCCTGTTCCCTAGGTCAGGTGGATAGCTTTATTTCTTGTGCAATCTGAGACCCTCCTTTTCTATTACTAACATTATAGACTACTAGCTTTTTACCTAACTACTTCTAGGAATGTAGACTGCGCACATAGATCCACTTCTTGATATACTAACCATTCATTAGCTCTCAATTGCCCTCCTCATTTACCTCTCCCCTATTGGGTTGTAAAAGAAAGCCTGAGGAAAATTCTTTCCTGCCTTTATAACCCCATAAGAATTCAAGCCTGGTGACCTTGCTTTGCGAGAGGATTGCTATTCCTTGTATTGCTTGGAGTTATAACTGGATTGCTGGGAGATTTGGAGAGAACTGAGAGAAAGAGACTGAGAGGAGGAGAGAGAGAGAAAAAAGAGAACAGAAGAACTAGATGGGTAAGAACTGGAGAGGAACAAACTAGATGGGAAGAAATAGATTGAAGAGCTAGAAGAGAGCACTAGAGGAACAAGATGGAAGATGAGAAAGAGCTAGATGGGGAAGAACAAGATGAGGAAGATCCAGATTAGAAAGAAGGAGATGGGAGAGGAGCTAATATGGGAAGGAACTAGATGGATGAGAACCTAGTTTGGCAGAACTAAAATGAGAGAATTAAGATAGAACTTAGAGGGGACAGCAGATAAATGTAGACAGAAATCAGGCAAGAAAGGAGCTAGGCATGAGAACAGAATTGAAGCTGTGTAGACAGAATCTTATCCCAGAGGAATAAAATAGACAGACAAAGAGCATGATGTGTTTAAAATAGTTCTCTCGCCATTCGTAGTTTCTCTTCTGAGCCCCTGGGAGGTATATTATTAAGGCTGGTCCTTTAATAATATACAAGAATTGTGGATAAAACAAAACTAACTGAATCCTTGCATATGCCAGGCAAGACTCTACCGCTGTGCTACCTCCCCAGTCTCATTTCCTACTTAACTCCATTCCTTTTTATATTTCTATCTTGTCATTTCTATTCTCACCAGTAAGAGGAGCCTTAAAAGGGGCCACTCTTAGCTTTAAGGTGTTGTAAATGTCAGGTCCAAACACCACCAAGGGGGTGAAATCCTAGCAAGATCTGTTCTGTCACAACAGAATTGTTTCTTTGGTTCACTGTTTGTTGTTCACCTCAAATTTGAAAAGATAATTTTCTGTGTAATTTAGAAAGATTTTTATTATTGAGAAAGCACTCAGATTAGGCAGATTACCATTACAATATTTAAAAATAATTATTGTAAGATAACTAGACACATATTCCTTCTCAGGTCTCCTCAGTTCTTTCTGGACTGCCTAAATCCCATGATAAATTTTAATTTCCTAATATTTATTTCTAAAATTAAAATTAAATAAATAACTTGAAAGATGTATTTTATGCCTGAAATTATCTTTGTGGTTTCAGCCACTGAAAAATTCCAGAATGTTTATTCTACTTTTAGGAAAGAAGTGTCCAGAATAATTAGAATTATTATATAGGTTAGTACCGGCAAGTTTCATAGGAAGTGTTCAAACTAGAAAAGACACTCAGATATTTTTTATCTTTTTTTCAGACAGGACCTGATGTGCCCTAGATGACTTTGAACTCACCATGGAGCAGAGATTGTCTTTGAACTTGAGATCCTCCTGCCCTGCCTCTCAAGGATTGAGAAAACGGACCTGCAGAAACACGCCTGACTCATTTAATGCAGTGCTGGATATTGAACTGAAGGCCTCAAGCATTATAGACAGGCACAAGATCAACTTTTTTTATTACTTGAAACAATTTTAAAATTTAAATATGTTTTGATCATATTTTTTCTCTTCCCCAAGTTATTCCAAATCCTTTTCTCTTCCATACCTACCCAACTTTAACTTCTTTCTCAAAAAACTCAATCTAAAAACATAACCCCCTAAAACCAAGATAACAAAATAACCCCCAAGCCCCACCAAATGGTAACCAAATAAAAACATACAAAAAACAATGAAGTTGGCCTGTCCCTACCCCCAATGCTTTCAGAGTTCCTCTACTCAGGTGCAGGTCACACCAGTCATAGCACAGGTGATTGATCCCCCTGCCAGCTGAACTACTCTATTCCCTAGATTCAGTTTCAACAGACCCATCCCACTGCCCTCTCCCAACTTCACTACCCACCCTGCCTATGGCTACTATTCCCAACACTGGGTGGGGTGGATGTAGGGGATTCTTCTGCTCAGGTACAGGAGACACCAGTCAAAAGAACAGATATAGGCCACAATAGTCAGAAGAATGGAGACCCCTGATGTACCTAAGGCCAAGCTAACCCCCAGAAGTCCTGCCCTTAGCCTGGACAAAGATTCCCTACTGGATCAGAGTTCACACCATCCACCAGAAATCTATATCACAAGGACCAGAAGATCAACAAAGACAAACTCAGAAATCAACACTTAGACCTATAATCATCCCAAACCCAGATGCCTAAACACCAGTGTAAGAATACAATCAACAACAGAAAAGGCAATATGGCACCCCCAGAGTTTAATTATCCTATGATAGTAAGACCTGAATATTTCAAGGGAGCAGAAGCAAAAGAAAACAATCTTAAAACAAACTTTGTGAAGATAATAGAGATACTTAAAGATGAAATGAAAGAAATCCCTTAAAGAAATTAAGGAAAAGACAAACAAAAAGCAGAGGAAATCAATAAATCCCTTACACAATGATAAGAAAACCAAGAAAAAACAAACACAAGAAGGAAACTGTTCAAGACCTGAAAATGGAAATAGAAGTAATGAAGAAAACACAGAGAGAGGGAATTCTGGAAATTAAAAATTTGTGTAATTGAACAGAAATTACAGGCACAAGTATCACCAACAGAATATGAGAGATGGAAGAGAGAATCTCAAGTGATAAAGTTACAATGGAAGAAATAGATTTGTCCATCAAAGAAAATGTTAAATCTAAAAAATTCCTAATAAAAACTGCCAGTAAATCTGGGACACTATGAAAAGACCAAACCTAATAGAAATAGAAGAAGGAGAAGAATCCCAGCTCAAAAACGCAGAAAATATATTTAGCAAAACCATAGAAGAAAATTTTTCTAACATAAAGAAGGACATGCCTTTAAAGGTATAAGACGTTTACAGATCACCAAACAGATTGAACCAGAAAGGGAAGTCTTGGTGCCACATAATAATCAAAACACTAAACATATGGAACAAAGAAAGAATGTTAAAAGCTTCAGGGGAAAAAGGCCAAGTAACATATAAAGGCAGACCTATTTGAACTACACACAACTTCTCAATGCAGACTCTAAATGTCAGAAGATTCTGAGTAAATGCCTCGCAGACTCTACGAGACCATGGATGCCAGCCTAGACTACTGTATCCAGCAAAACTTTCAGTTACCATAGATGTAAAAAAAAAAAAAGATATTTCATGACAAAGTCAAATTTAAACAATATCTATTCACAAATCCAATCCTACTGAAAGTACTAGAAGGAAAACTCCAACTCAAAGAGGTTAACTACACCCACAAAAACACAGGCAATAAATAATCTCACTAAGGCAAAAACCAAAAAAGGGAAACCTACTACTACTACTACTACTACTACTACTACTACTACTACTACGACTACTACTACTACATAACAAAAATCAACAATCATTACTCATTAATCTCTCTTAATATCAATGGACTCAATTTGTCAATAAAAAGTCACAGGCTAACAGAATGGATATTAAAACATGATCCATCCTCTGCTTCATAGAAGAAACACTTCAATATCAAAGATAGACATTATCTCAGAGTAAAGGGTTAGAAAAAGATTTTCTAAGTGAATAGACCTGAGAAGCAAGCTGTTTTAGCCATTCTAGTATTCAACAAAATAGACTTCAAACCAAAATTAATCAAGAGTTGGAGAAAGATAGTTTATACTCATCAGAGGAAAAATTCACCAAGATGACATTTCAGTTCTTAACATCTATGCCCTAAAAACAAAGATATCCATATTTGTAAGGGAAACATTACCAAAGGTTAAATCACATATGAAACCTCATATTAATAGTGAGAAACTTCAGTGCCCCACTCTCACCAATGGACAGATCATCCAGACAAAAACTAAACAGAAAAATAATGGAAGCAACAGACATTATAAATCAGATGGATCTACAGAGCATTTCACCAAAACACAAAAGAATATGCCTTCTTATCAGCACATCACAGAATATTCTCCAAAACTGACTAAATACTCAGTCACAAAGCAAGTATCAACAGATACAAGAAAATTGAAATAACCCCCTGTATCTTATCAGACAACCATGGATTAAAGAGGAATTTCAACAACAACAGAAACAACAGAAAGCCTACAAAGTCATGGAAACTGAACAACTACTGTGTCAACGCAGAAATGAAGAAAGAAATTAAAAACTTCCTAGAATCCAATGAAAATGAATCTACAATATACCCAAACTTATGGGCCACAGTGAAAGCAGTGCTAAGAAGAAAGTTCATAGCACTAAGAGCCTACAATAAGGAATTAGAGAGATCTCACACTACAAGCTTAACAATACACCTGAAAGCTCAAGAACAAAAAGAAGCATACAACCAAGAGGAGTAGATGGCAGGAAATACTCTCAAACTGAGCCTGAGATCAATAAAATAGAAACAAAGAACAATACAAAGAATCAATGAAACAAAGAGTTAGCCCTTTGAGAAAATCAACAAGATAGACAAACCCTTATTCAAACTAACTAAAAGGCAGAGAGAGAATGAATATCCAAGTTAACAAAATCAGATATGAAAATGGGAACATAACAACAGATACTGAGAAAATCATAAGAATCATTAGGTCACACTTCAAAAACTTGTAACTGCACAAAATGGAAAATCTAAAAGAAATGGTCACCTTCCTCAATAGATACCACTAACCAAATTTAAATCAAGACCAAATAAACAATTTTAATAGACCTATATATAACCCCTTAAAAATAGAAGCAGTCATTAAAAGTTTCCCAACCAAAAAAAAAAAAAAAAAAATTCCAGGGCCAGATGTCTTTAGCGCAGAATTCTACAGACTTTCAAAGAAGAGCTAATACCAATACTCCTCAAATTTCTCCATACAATATAAACAGAAGGAACACTATCAAATTCTTTTTATGAGGCTATAGTCACCCTTATACGAAAACCACACAAAGATTCAACAAAGAAAGAGAATTACAGAACAATTTCCCTCATGAACTTTGATGCAAAGATACCCAATAAAATACTTCTAAACCAAATCTAAAAACACATCAAAAAGTTTATTTACCATAATCAAGTAGGCTTCCTCTCAGAGATGCAGGGATGGTTCAACATACAAAAATCTGTTAATGTAATTCACCATATGAACAAACTGAAGAAAAAAACCTTACATGATCATCTCATTAGATGATGAAAAAGCCTTTGACAAAATCCAACATCCCTTCATGAAAGTCTTGGAGACATCAGGGATACAAGTGACATACATAAACATAATAAAGGCAATTTACAGCAAGCCTATAGCCAATATCAAATAAAATAGAGAGAAACTGAATGCAATTCCACTAAAATCAAGAATAAGACAAAGCTGGCTGATCTCTCCATATCTATTCAGTATAGTACTTGAAGTTCTAGCTAGAGCAATAAGACAACAAAAGAAGATCAAGGGGATACAAATTGGAAAAGAAGAAGCCAAACTATCACTATTTGCAGATGATATGATAGTATATATCAGGAACCTCAAAAATTCTACCACAGTACTCCTACAGCTGATAAACACCTTCAGCAAAGTGGATAGATACAAGATTAACTTAAAAAACTCAGCAGCTCTTCTATATACAAATGCCAGATGGTTTGAAAAAGAAATCAGGGAAACAACAGCTTTCACAATAGCTACAAACAATATAAAATATTTTGGGGGTAACTTTAACTAAGCAAACAAAAGATATGTATAATAAAAGCTTTTTTAATGCATTGAAGAAAGAAATTCAAAAAGATATCAAGATGTCCCATGCTCGTGGATCTGTAGGATTAACAGAGTAAAAATGGCCATCCTACCAAAAGCAACATACAGGTTTGACACAATCCTCATCAAAATTCCAACACAGTTTTTCACAGACCTTGAAAAAACAATACTCACCTTCATGTGGAAAAACAAAAACCCAGGATAGCCAAAACAATCCTATATAATAAAAGAACATCCAGAAGTATCACCATCCCTGATTTTAAGCTGTACTACAGGGCTGTAGTAATAAAAAAAAAAAACTGCATGGTATTGGCATAAAGACAGACATGTTGATAATGGACACTTGATTTTCAACAAAGAAACCAAAAATTGTACAATGGAAAGAAGAAAACATCTTCATCAAATGGTGTTGATCTAACTGGCTCTAAATAGATCCATATCTATCACTCCAAACAAAACTCAAGTCCTAGTGGACCAAAAACCCCAACATGCATTTGCATAGGAGACAACTTCCTGAAAAGATCACCAATAGCTCAGGCATTGAGATTGACAATTAATAAAGGGGACATCATGGAACTGAAAAAATTCTATATGGCAAAGGACACCATCAATAGGACAAAAAGGCAGCCCACAGAAAGGGAAATGATTTTCACCACCTTTACATCTGACAGAGGGCTAATTTCCAAAATATATAAAGAACATAAGAGACTAGATGTCAACAAACTAAATCCATCTAAATTATGGGAACTAAACAGAATTCTCAGCAGAGGAAATCAAAATGGCTGAGAAACACTTAAATGTTCAACATCCTTAGCCATCAGAGAAATATAAATCAAAACAATTTTAAGGTTCCATCTTACACTGGCCAGGATGGCTAAGATAAAAAACACAAGTGTTAACTCATGCTGGTTAGGATGTGGAGCAAAGGGAATACTCCTCCATTGCTGGTGGTAGTGCAAACTTGTGCAGCCACTTTGGAAATCAGTATGGTGGTTCCTCTGAAAACTGGGAACAGATTTATCTCAAGACCTAGCTCTACCACTCCTGGACATATATCAAAAAGACACTTCATTCTAACACAAGGACCCATACTCAACTATGTTCATAGCAGCCTTACTCATAATAGCCAGAAACTAGAAACAACCTAGATGTCCCTCAGAAGAATGGATAAAGAAAATGTGCTACATTTACATATTGAAGTATTACGCAGCTATTAAAAACAATGACATCATGAAATTTGCAGACAAATGGAAAGAACTTACAAAAAATCATCCTTTGTGAGGTAACCTAAACCCAGAAGAGCAAACATGGTATATATGTACTCTCTAAGTGAATATTAGTTATAGAATAAAGGATAATCATGCTACGGTCCATAGACACAGAAAGGCTAAGTAACAAGGAGAGCTCAAGGGGGGATGCAAGGGTCTTCCTGGAAAAGAGTAAGAGAACAGATTTTGAGCATGGGCTGGGGCAGGTGTGGTTGGAAAGAAGAGGGATCAAGTAGGAGATGAGAGAATGTACTGAGGGAACTGACTGGATTTTTGGGTGGTATTTTGGGAATGAGGTAGAAAGTTAGTGTAATGGAAATTCCATGGAATTTACAAGATGAACCCTAGCAAAGACTCTTAGTAATGGGGGGCATGGAACCTGAATTGGCCATCTTCTGTAACTAGGCAAGGCCCCAAGCAGAGAGATTGGTACACTAAGCCAGCCATAAAATCTCAACCTACAGTTTATCTGCCTGCCAAGTTTTCTGGAACTGGAGCCTAGCTGAATACTGTCATCAAAAAGACCAGGATGGGACTTCATCCAGCAAATGATGGGAGCAGATGCAGAGTCTGACAGCCAAACATTCAGAGGAGCTCAGAGAGTCCTGCAGAAGAGGAGGAGGAAGGATTGGAGGAACCAAAGGGGACAGGGAGACCATAAGAATACCACCCACAGAATCAACTGACTGGGACTCATGGGGCCTCAAAGAGATCAAGGAGCCTGTAGAGGTCTGACCTAGATCATCTACATGCATATTATGACTGAGTAGCTTGGTGTTCTTGTGAGATTTCTAAAAATGGAAGCAGAGGTTGTCTCTGACTCTTTGCTTGCATAAGGGACCCTTTTCCTCCTATTGGGTCATCTGTGTAGCCTTGATATGATGGTATGTGCCTGGTCTTACTATAGCATATTATGCCATGTTTATCCCTGGGAGTCCTGCTCTTTTCTGTGGGAAGATGGAGGGATGCTGAATCTGGAAGAGAGGGGAGGAGGGAGTAAGAGACTGGAGGAGGGAAAACTGGTTAGATATAATATATGAGAGAAGAATAAAAACCAAAACCAAACCAAACCAAAAAAACTGCGGGGTCCATTTTATGTTGTTTAACTACTTCTGAATATGAGGCCTGCCCTGGAGTGGTTGATGTACCCAGTGTCACTCTATTGAAAAAAACTTATTTTTTTCTCTCCCCAGAGGTACAAGGACAAGACAGTTACTAACCGTTTTTTTCTAGTGGCTAGGTTTTCATTCATTCATTTATTTTTTAAAAAAGATAACAACATAAAATAAAATAAAAACAAAAGTTATCATATTGATGTTGGACAAGACAAACAAACAGAAGGAAATGAACCCAAGAGAATTCACAAGAAACAGATATATACTTGTTTGCATCCTCAGGAATCCCACCAAAACACTACACTGGAAGCCATAATTTTAAGCACAGAGGACCTTGTACAGACCTGTGCAGTCTCTGTGAATGGTACTTCAGTCTCTGTGAGTTCATATGAGCCTTGTTTGTGTTGATTTAGAGGGACTTATTTTCTTGGTGTCCTCTATCCCCTCTTCTTACATTCTTTTGCTTCCTCTTCTGTGGGGTTTCCTGAGCTCTGAAGGGAGGGATTTGATGGAGACATACCATTTAGAGAGGAGTGTTCCAAGGTCTCTTACTCTCTACATGTCTGGCTGGTGGTCTTTATATTTGTTGCCCTCTGCTGCAGGAGGAAGCTTCTCTGATGATGGCTTAGCAAGGCACTGATCTATGAGTATAGCAAAATATCATTAGGGGTCATTTTTATCACCATTTTTTTCTTCTTGAGACCATTATTACTTGATTTTACCCTTGGTCCCTGGGCTATCCAGAGTCAGAGTCTTGATCACCCAGCATTGTTGGGTATGGGTTTCATCTTACCGAGTGGGGCCTAATGGCAAACCAATTATTAGTTGGTTACTCCCATTGCTGCCATTGCCCTAGTCTATCTTGCACGTAGTGCAAAATGTATATAAAGGTTTGTGGCTGGCTTGATCCTTATGTCTCTCTTTTCATAGCATTCAGAATACTTTCCTGTACCAAAGACATTGGGACATAGGGGTAAAGGCTCTATGTAGGCACCAGCTCAACATCTCCATAGTCAATGTAGGTGTTGTCTTCAGCAATGGACCTTGCTGACAGTTTGTGGAGAGAAGCCTATAGCATTCACAACAGCCTGAGTTGTTTGGGAATTCATGTGGGACCCCTTTGGTCAACAACTCAATAGATTTAACCCCTTTGTGGTACTGGAAGCTTCATTTGGTGACAAGATGGCCACATGAGATGCTGTCTCCAGAATTATTTGATGATTTCATTTTGATCACCTTCATATATGTCTATATTTTAGGTACTTTCTGCTGTTTCCATGCTAATCTGCAAATGACCCTTCATTTTAGATGTCTCTCCCACAACTGCTCCCTCTCCTTTCCTACTTGATCCTTCCATTCCAGCACCCACCTCCATCCATCCAAATCTATCTATTCTATTTCCCATCCCTAATGAGATTCATCTGTTCCCTCTTGTTTGTTAATCTATATACACTATCTGCGGACATATGGATTGTATCTTGGATATCAATGACTTTTCAGTTAATATCCACATATAAGCGAATACATACCATGTTTGTCTTCCTAGGTCTGACTTGCCTCACTCAGAATACATACCATGTTTGTCTTTATAGGTCTGACTTGCCTCACTCAGGATGATTTTTTTTCTAGTTCCATTCATTTGCCTGAAATTTTTGTTATGTTATTTTTTAACAGCTGAGTAATATTTCATTGTGTATCTTTATTCATTCATTTGTTGAGGGACTTATACATGGTTCCAATTTCTGGCTATTATGGATAGAACAACAATGACCATGGTTGTGCAAGTGTCTCTGTGGGAGGATGAAGCATCTTTTGGGTGTATGCCCAAGAGTAGTATAGGTGGATCTTGAGGTAGATCAAAATCTATTTGAACACACATAGAACTCAATCCAGATTCACTGACTCTGTTTATTCTTGCTGTATTTTATATATATATATATATATATATATATATATATATATATATATATATATTTACATGCCTAGTATATTCTCTGTACTGTATTCTATTTCTCTGGATAAGTGTATATTATATCTCAATATTTTTCCTCTAGGACATCACAAAGGCTTTTATAAATTGGATGCACAGGTGTTGTCTTTGAAAACTCTCTTTGGAGCTCTCATTGGACCAAGGGTAACTTCCTGAGACACGGAAAAAAAACTGCCAGCTCTCATTGGACCAAGAGGTAAGTGACTCTTCTCCCACCCAGAAAGTCCTGCCTCTAGGACCCAGGCCCTGAAACACAGCCAGTCCTGGGGAACCCCCACCCAACTCTGCCCCAGTTGCTGGCCAGCAGGAAAAACTCTTGCAGGAAGGGTGCCCCCAACAACCCCACCATCAGACCCTGCAATCTGCAAGCTCCATGCCCTGCTCCAATACCCACCCACCTGTGACCCCAGTAACTTCCTGAGACACAACCAAACCACCAGCTTTCATTGGACCAAGAATTCTCATTGGACCAAGAGTAGCTTTCTGAGACACAGAATATGCCATTTTCTCATTGGACCAAGAGAGGCTTCCTGAGACAGAGAATCTGTCAGCTCTGACTGAACCAAGAGCCCTGATAAGACCAAGAGTGGCTCCGTGAGACACAGAATCAGCTAGCTTGGATTGGGCCAAGAGCAGCTTCCTAAGATACAGAATCTGCCAGCTTCAATTAGGTCAAGAGCTAAGATTAGACCCAGAGGGGCCCCCTAAGACACAGACACAAGAAGCACAGCGTGGACCACTCAGACACAGGCTCCTCTTGTACCTATTAGAGGAGGATGTGGGCAGATGCCAATGCAAAAGTACATACAACAACATAAAGAGCAATATGGCATCACCAGAACCCAGTCCTCCTCCAACAGCAAGACCTCAACATGACAATGTAGAAGAAGCAGAAGAAAGTGACCTTAAAAATAGCTTCATGAAGATGCTAGAGGCCTTTCAAGAAAAAATAAAAAATTCGCTTAAAGAAATTGAGGAAAAGACAAACAAAAAAATAGGAAGAAATCAATAAATCCCTTAAAGAAAGCCAAGAAAACTACAAAAAGGCAATTAAACATGTGAGGGAAATAGTTCAAGACCTGAAAAGTGAAATAGAAACAATGAAGAAGACACAAACAGAGGGAATTTTGGAAAGAGAAAAATCTGAGTAAACGAACAGGAAACACAGATGGAAGCATAACCAACAGAATACAAGAGATGGAAGAGAGAATATTTGGTGAAGAGGATACAATAGAAGAAATAAATTCATCAGTCAAAGAAAATACCAAAGCCAAAAATGTCATAACACAAAATGTCCAGGAAATCTGGGACACCATGAAAAGGCCAAACCTAAGAATAATAGGGACAAAAGAAGGAGAATAACAACTCAAAGGCACAGAAAATATATCCAACAATATCACAGAAGAAAACTTTCCAAACTTAAAGAAAGAAATACCTATAAAAATACAAGAAGCATATAGAACACCAAACAGCCTAGACCCCCCAAAAAAGTCCCCTCATCACATAATAATTAAATCACTAAACATACAGAATAAAGAAAGAATATTACGAGCAGCAAAGGAAAAAGGCCAAGTGACTTATAAAGGCAGACATATCAGAATAACACCCAATTTCTCAATGGAGACTTTGAAAGGACCTGGACAGATGTAATGCAGACACTAAGAGACCATGGATGCCAGCCTAGACTAATATACCCAGCAAAACTTTCAATCACCATAGACAGAGTGAATAAGACATTACAATAAAAAACCAGATTTAAACAATACCTATCCACAAATCCAGCCCTACAGAGCACTGGAAGGAAAATTCCAACCTAAAGAAGTCAGATATACCCATGAAACACAGGCAATAGATAAGCCCACAGCAGTAAATCCCAAAGAAGAGAAATACACACATACTACCACCAAAAAATAACAGGAATTAACAATCATTGGTCATTAACATCCCTTAATATCAATGGATTTAATTCACCTATAAAAAGACACAGGCTAACAGAATGGATACAAAAGTAGGATCCATCTTTTTGCTGCATACAAGTAACACACCTCAACTTTAAAGATTGACACTACTTCAGAATAAAAGGCTGGGAAAAGTCTTTTTAATCAAATGATCTTAAGAAGCAAGCTGGTGTAGCTATCCTAATATCCAACAAAATAGACTTCAAACTAGAATCAATCAAAAGAGATTGAGAAGGACATTACATATTCATCACAGGAAAGATCCACCAAGATGAAGTTTCAATTCTGAACATTTATGCCCCAAACACAAGGGCACCCACATATGTAAAAGAAACATTACTAAAGCTTAAATCACACATCAAACCCACACATTAATAGTGGGAGACTTCAACACCCCACTCCCACCACTGAATAAATCTGCCAGTCGAAACTTAGAGAAATAAGAGACCTAATTGATGTTATGACTCAAATAGACTTAATAGATATCTATAGACCATTCCACCCTAACAAAAAAGAATATATCTTCTCCTCAGCACCCCATGGAACCTAAATTTCTCTAAAATTGACCATGTACTCGATCGCAAAGCAAATCTCAACAGATACAAAAAATTGGAATAACCATGGTTTCAACAACAACAAAAATTACAGAAAGCTTACAATCACATGGAAACTGATTAATGCTCAACTGAATCACGAATGGGTCAAGGAAGAAATAAAGAAAGAAATTAAAGACTTCCTAGACTTCAATGAAAATGAATGTACTACATACCCAAAATTATGGGACACTATGAAAGCAGTGCTAAGAGGAAAATTCATAGCACTAAATGCCCACATAAAGAAGTTGGAGAAATCTCACACTGGTGACTTAACAGCACACCTGGAAGCTCTAGAACAAGAAGAAGCAAAGTCATCCAGGAGGAATAGATGCCAGGAAATAATCAAATTTTGAGCTGAAATCAATAAAAGAGAAACAAAGAGAACAATACAAAGAATGAATGAAACAAAGAGTTGGTACTTTGTAAAAATCAACAAGATAGACAAGCCCTTATCCAGACTAACCAAAAGGCAGAGAGAGAGCATCCAAGTGAACAAAATCAGAAATGAATAGGGAGACATGACAAATGACAACAAGGAAATTCATCAGGTCATACTTCAATAACCCATACTCCACAATATTGGAAAATCTAAAAGATATGTACAATTTTCTGGATAGGTACCACAGACGAAATTTAATCAAGACCAGATAAACTACTTAAATAGACCAATATGAAACAGTCATTAAAAGTCTTCCAACCAAAACAGTCCAGGACTAGATGGTTTCAATGCAGAATTCTACCAGATTTTCAAAGAAGAGTTAATACCAATACTCTTCAAGTTGTTTCAATAGAAACAGAAGAAACATTAACAAACTTTTATGAGGCTATAGGTACTCTGATTCCCAATCCAAACAAAGATGCAGCAAAGAAAGAGAATTATAGACCAATCTCCCTCATGAACATTGATGTAAAAATACTCAATAAAATATTGCCAAACTGAATCCAATAAAACATCAAAAAAAATTATCCACTGTGATTAAGTGGGCTTCATCCAAGAGATGTAATGTTGGTTCAACATATGAAAGTCTGTCAACATAACACACCATATAAACAAACTGAAAGAAAAAACCCCACATGATCATTTCATTAGATGCTGAAAAGTCTTTGACAAAATTCAATGCCCCTTCATGAATGCAGGAAACATACTTAAACATAATAAAGGAAATTTACAGCAAGTCAACAGCCAACATCAAATTAATTGGAGAGAAACTCAAAACGATCCCACTAAAATCAGGAACAAGACAATGCTGTCTACTCTTTCTATATTTATTTAATATAGTACTTGAAGTTCTAATTAGAGTAATAAGACAACAAAAGGAGATCAAGGGGATACAAATTGGAAAGGCAGAAGTCAAACTTTCACTATTTGCAGATGATATGATAGTATACATAAGTGACCCCAAAAATTCTACTAGGAACAAATACAGCTGATAAGCACCTTCAGTAATGTGGCAGGATACAAGATTAACTAAAAAAAAAATCAGTAGCCCTCTGATATAAAAATGATAAATGGACTGAGAAAGAAATCAGAGAAATATCACCCTTTACAATAGCCACAAATGATATGAAATACCTTGGGGTAACTCTGTCTAAGCAAGTGAAAGACCTGTATGACAAGAACTTTAAGTTTCTGAAGAAAGAAATTGAAGACGATATCAGATAATGGAAAGATCTCCCATGCTCATGGATAGGTAGGATTAACATAGTAAAAATGGCAATCTTACCAAAAGCAATCTACAGATCTAATGCAATCCTCATCAAAATCCCTACACAATTCTTCACAGACCTTGAAAAGCAATACTCAACTTCATATGGAGAAACAAAAAACCCAGGAAAGTTAAAAGAATCCTGTACATTAAAACAACCTCTGGAGGGATCATGATCCCTGACTTCAAGCTCTACTATAGAGCTATAGCAACAAAAACAGCTTGGTACTGGCATAAAAACTGACATGTGGCCTAGTGGAATTGAATTGAAGACCCTGACATTAATCCACACACATATGAACACCTAATTTTTGACAAAGAAGCCAAAACTGTACAATGGAAAAAAGAAAGCATCTTCAACAAATGGTCCTGGCATAACTGGATGTCAACATGTAGAAGACTGTAAATAGATCCATATCTGCCACAGTGCACAAAACTTAAGTCCAAGTGGATCAAAGACCTCAACCTAAATCCAGTTACTCTGAACCTGCTAGAAGAGAAAGTAGGAAGTAGTCTTGAATGCACTGGCATTGGAGATCACTTCCTACATATAACACCAGTAGCAGAGACACAGAGCAATGATTAATAAATGGGAGCTCCTGAAAATGAGAAGCATTTGTAGGGCAAAGGACATGGTCAGTAAGACAAAACAACAGCCTAAGAATGGGAAAAGATCTTTACCAACTCCACATCTGACAGAGCACTGATCTCCAGAATATATAAAGAACTCAAGAAACTAGACATCAAAATACATAACAGTCCAATTAAACAATGGGCTATGGAGCTAAACAGAGAATTTGCAACAGAAGAAATCTCAAATGGCTGAAAGACATTTAAGTAATCACTCAACATCCTTAGTCATCAGGGAAATGCTAATCAAATTGACTTCTTATACCTGTCAGAATGGCTAAGATCAAAAATACTGAAGACAGCTTACGTTGGAGAGGATGCAGAGCAAGCTGAACATTCATATACTGTTGGTGGGAATGCAAACGTGTACAACCACTTTGGAAATCATTATGGTGGTCTGCCAGAAAATTGGGAATGAATCTTCCTCAAGACCCTGCTACACCACTCTTGGGCATTTACCCAAGGAATGCTCAATCATAACACAAGGATACATGCTCAACTATGTTCATAGCAGCATTATTTGTAATAACCTGGAAACAACCTAGATGCCCCTCAACTGAAGAATGGATAAAGAAAATGTGGTACATATATACAATGGGATACTACTCAGCAGAGAAAAACAATGACATTATGAAATTTGCACACAAATGGATGGAACTAGAAAATATCATCCTGAGTGAGGCAACTCAGACTCAGAAAGATAAATGCAGTATATACTCACTCATAAGTGGATACTAGATGTAAAGCAAAGAATAACCAGACTGTCACCCACAGCTCAAGGGAGGCTAGCTAGTAATGAGGACCCTGGGAAAGATGCATGGATTGCCAAGCAATTCAGAAATGGATGAGATCACATGAGCAACCTGTGCTGTGGATATCACTCTATATAAATAAAACACTGATGGCCAGTGACCAGGCAGAAGTATAGGCGGGACAAAGAGAGAGGAGAATTGGGGAAACAGGAAGAAGGAAGGAGAGACACTGCAGCCACCGCCAGGACAAGCAGCATGTAGAGACTCTGGTAAGCCACCAGTCATGTGGCAAGGTATAGATTTATAAAAATGGGTTAATTTAAGATAAAAGAACAGTTAGCAAGAAGCCTGCCACGGCCATACAGTTTATAAGTGATATAAGCATCTGAGTGATTATTTTATATGTGGATTGTGGGACTGCGGGGCTTGGGGAACCTGGAGAGAAACCCTCCAGCAACAAACCTGGGTGTGAGGGGGGGGGGTAATGGAGGGCAAGGGATGTGGGAAGGAGAGCTTAGGGGAGTGGGAGGTTCGAACTGAAATGGGAACAGAGTAGGAAAACAAGGAAAGAGATACCATGAAAAATGAAGGCATCATAGGAATAGGGAGAAGCAGAGTGCTAAGGAGGTCCCCAGGAATCTGCAAAGATTACTCCACCATAAACTACTGGCAATGGTTGAGAGGGTATCTAAGCTGAACTCTCATCCAGTGACTGATGGAAGCAGATGCAGAGATCCATGGCTGCGTCGCAGGTGGAGCTCCAGGAGTCCAATTGGTGAGAGAGAGGGGGCATTCTATGAGCAAGAGATATCAAGATCATGACTGGAAAAAGTACACAGACCACTAGCCATACTAGTAGAAACACATGAACTGTGAACCAATAGCTGAGGATCCCCCATGGTACTGAACTAGGCCCTCTGAATAAGCGAGACAGTTGTTTAGCTTGAACTGTTTAGGGGCCCCCCAGGCAGTGTGCTGTGGGATGTTCTTTATGTTAAATGTGTTGCTCTGATTGGTTAATGAATAAAACACTGATGGCCAGTAGCCAGGCAGGAAGTATAGGTGGGAGAAGGAGAGAAGAGAATTCTGGGAAGTTTAAAGGCTGAGGTGGAGAGCCACTGCCATGAGAAGATCTTAAGATATTGGTAAGCCATGAGCCACGTGGCAAAGTATAGATGAATAGAAATGGGTTAATTTAAGATAGAAGAACTAGATAACAAGAAGCCTGCCACAGCAATACAGTTTGTAAGGAATATAAGTCTCTGTGTGCTTACTCCCTTGGGTCTGAGCGGCTGCGGGACTGGTGGGTGAGAGAGATTTGTCCTGACCATGGACCAGGCAGGACTGGAGAAAACTCAAGCTACAGCAATGGGATCGGGATCTGGATCTAGTGCGTGCATGAGCCGGCTTTTTGGAGCCTAGTACCTGTGGTGAGACAGTTTGTACAGCCTTGGTGCAGGGAGGAGGGGCTTGGACCTGCCTCATCTGAATGTACCAGGCTCTGCTGACTCCCTTGCCTTGGAGGAGGTGGGAATGGGGTTTTGGTTGGGGGGAAGGCTGTGGGGTGGGAGGAGGGAGGACAGGAGATTCTGTGGTTGATATGTAAAATGAATAGAAAATCTCTTAATTAAAAAAAAGAAAACTGTCTTCAGATACTTGCTCTAAAACTAGATATCTTAATTAGTTTTGCAGACCATGGAAACTAACACATTTCTTTGTTACTTGCATTATTATAATGAAATCCCATTAAATATTTTACTTTGGAAGGAATCAGTAACAAGATAACTGTGGCCATTATAAGCTCTTTATATTCAAATGTTTTTTTCTGAGGCTTCCCACAGGTTCTCAGTTGCTCTCCTGAAGAAAAACTTCCAGTCTTGGGACACTCTTGACTTCACCCCAGACCCTTAGATTAAAATATGGATTGCCATTCCATTTCTCTTCTAGCTGCTTTCTTTCTTCTTCCTGGCTTAAAGTACTTTGAACCTTTTACTTATTGTTTAAGTTTGGTTCCTATTACTGCGATAAAGACTATGACCAAAAACAATTTGGGAAGGGAAAAGCTTATTTGGCTTATATACCTCGGTCTCAGTACACTGAAGAAAGCCAATGCAAGGACTCAAGGCAGAAATCTTGAGGCAGGAACTGAAGCAGAAGCCACAAAGGAATGCTGCATACTGACTTGTTCAGTTTGGCTTGCTCAGTTTTCTTTCTTAAACAGTCAGGACTATCTGCCCAGGGGTGGCACTGCCTACAGTGGGCTGAGCTCTCTCCCTCACATCAATCATCAATCAAGAAAATGGCCCTTAGACTTGACTACAGGCCAAGCTGATGGAAGCAATTCCTCAATTGAGATTCCTTCTTCCAAGATATGTCTAAGTTTAGGTCGTTGACAAAAAGCAGCTAGCACACTTATATTTTAACTCTTTCTGTGTGTGTCTCTCTCTTTGTGTCTCTGTATGTCTCTCTCTGTCTCTGTCTGTCTATCTGTGTCTGTGTCTTTGTGTCTGTTTCTCTCTCTCTCTCTCTCTCTCTCTCTCTCTCTCTCTCTCTCTCTCTCTCTCTCTCTCTCTGTGTGTGTGTGTGTGTGTGTGTGTGTGTGTTTCTTCCTCAGTCCCTCTTTGTCATCTCTTGCTAAACCTGGAGCTCACCAATTTCATTAGAATAGCTGCCCAGCTAGATTTCAGGGATACCTCCTGTCTCTTTTTCTCCGGAGCTGGAATTACAGGTATACCTTGCTGTGTCTGACTTTTTACACGAGCTTTAGGGATCTGAACTCAGATTCTCACGGTAGTTAACACTATACCACCTGAGCTGTCTTCAGATCCCAACTAGTTACTTCTAAGCTCTTCTCTTTATATTGGTTTTACATCCTTTTTGCCCCCTTAGTATGAATCTATTTGATTATAATTTACCATTAGCTGACTCAAGATATGACTAAATAACTGTTGCCCTTAGACTCAAAGGAACCTCTTATCTCAAAGCATGGGCTGGCTCTTTCTTCCAATCTGAAGTAAGATGTTGGGATCAATGCCAAATTCTAATCAAGCTCCCACTTTGAAAGTCTTACTTGAAATTCTGACTTCCAATGCCCAATAAATGCATACTTGACCTTCCTGCCTCTCAGAGTCTGCCAAAATTTGCTCCAAGCAATCAACAAAACTTCAGGTTTTGCTGTGATGTCTGTGGGCCTTACTAGCACTTTTCAAATGCCAAATATTTAAAACAAAAGTTGTAGAACATGAGGCTTGAAATAGTTCTTAATGATTGTTACATCATAAATTTTTAATATCATTCTGAATTAAGATTTATAGATTTAAAAACATTTCAGTTTCTTAAATAAGTAGTATTTTGTTTCAAGCCTTGATAAATATCTCTTAGGTTATTTTTTTAAACCGATGTCTGGACATTTATTAAGGGGTAGATCTGGGAACATGGATGCTAGCAGTAGATGAGTAGGATGAGCATTGTGAAGGAACTTTATGTACATCTTCTGAATTACCCTCACATGATGTCATCGTATTTTACAGGTTAAGAAACTAGCTCTTGGGTCAAAGGCCTCTGCTGAATAGGATTTCAGATCTGTGCTTGTTCTCCATACCCTCTGTGCTTTAGTGTTTACTGTCTGTTTGATGCATGTGACTGTGGTTGCTGGGCAACCAACTTTGAGGCATAGCCCAAGCCACCAAGGGCAAATGGAGAACTATGAAATGGGTTCCCCTGAAAATTTAGTACTAACTTAATTCTGACCCAAGTCTAAACTGAATAAGAATGCCTAGCTCTCATTTTCCTCTTTCCATAGACAGTCTCCAAGAGCTCCTCTGATCCATGCTGCCATATATTCTTGTTTCCCAGGAATGTGTGCTACTTTGAGCTACCATCTTTCATAACATCTAATGCCATGTAGAAGTGGGGCACTGACATTACCCACCATTCATCTACCAGGACTGATTCACCAGATGATCTCTTTAATCAGTTCATAATCTGATGCCTTTGGGTGGGATCTGTATTTGTGCCATGTGAGCTCTTCATGTGTACCAGTTTTGCTGATCAGAAGTTACTCAGTATCTTTAGCTTTCTCTTATCAGGAGTTTTTGTACCCTTAGAGGTTGTCTGGTAAACTACCCTGCTATTATAACTGTGTCCTTCTGGCTCACAAGATGGCGTGTCTGAATGGGGGGGGTGGGTATTAGGCAGATCTGGGATATTTAATATTTTTAAGTGACTCACCTTTCTAAGTCTTATTCAGGGCCATCTTTTTTTAAAACTCACAAAGAATTGCTATTATTCTTCCTTTCATTGTCTCTCCTGTTCTCTGTCTCCTCCTGAGCAATGTACCAAAGATAATTTTTACTGGAACTAAATTGTTACTATTAAGTACTATGTCCCTAAACCTTTTGGATGTTTAAGGATTTTAATCTGGAGGAAGGTGATATAAGTAACTTTCAGTCCTTTCCAAATAAACAACTTTGCTCCATTGTACTGTGCATTTCTTTCCATGTTAAGACAAATTTTAGTTTTTTTAAACTCTCTTGTTTGTCTCAGAGAGGACTGTTGTCCCAGGAGGATGTTAAGCAAATCAGATTTGGGATGCTCCAGTATTCCAGAACAAAGGTAGCTTCTAGTATTGTGGAGCTTTGCTCACCTAGAATCTGACCTGCTGCAAGCTGGGGGTTATGGAGTGAGGCCCTGGGCTGTAGAGGAAGAACAAGACTTCTGAGGGTGAGGTGCCTGTCTGTCCAGCCAAAATGTTTCCCTTTGGAAAATGTAAAGGCTTATAGAATCTCCAGTGTTGAATGAAAAGAAGAGCTGAAAGAAAAATTAAAAGAAATATTGTTTTCTTCTAAGTAATAACTGGAATGAGCCCATGGTATGGCAGCAGCATATACTTGAAATTCTGGTACTTAGAAGGCAGAAGCAGATGGGATCAAAACAACCTGGACTACCTAGCAAGACTGTCTTTTTTTTTTTTTTCCAAAGGACCACATCTTTAATCCCGGTATTTGAGAAGTAGAGGCAGGTGAGTTTGAGGCCAGCCTGGTCTACCTACTGAGTTCCAGGACAGCCAAGGCTACATAGTGAGACCTTGAAAAACAAAAATAAAAACAACCAAGAACAAAAATAACTCCATAAACAATACTTAAAAAAATGTTGATGGATGCTTTTGTTCAGGGCTTATAAACATTGTGTGCACACATGTGGATGTACAGAAAAGTGAACATACTTTAAGGTGAGTGAGTATGTGCATTTGGAGCTCAGAGGACAGCTTCCTGTCTCATTTCTCAAGCATCGGCCACCTTTTTTTTGTTGTTTGTTTGTTTTTTAAATGTTTTTGGCTTTTTGTGAACAGATTTCTTCTTCGTCTGGAACTCAGCAAGTAGGCCAAGCTGCAAGGATTGTTCTGCTTCCCCAGTGCTGGGATTGCAAGTCCGTGTCACCATAACCATAACCAGCTTTTTTTTTTTTTTTTTAAAATGTCGGTTCTGGTGATTAAATTTATGTCCTCATGCTTGCAAAATAAGCAGTTTAGTGACTGAGCCTATCCCCCCAGCTCCTAATCAATTTTTTATAACCGTGAATGCATTCTTATTACTTGGGTTAAATTGACACAAGCAGAGGGGAAAAAGTGGACAACATACAGGGTAGTTTTACCTGGTGATCCTTTGCCCGAGGCCTTTGGATGAAAGGACTGTACACTTTGCCTGCACAGTGAAGATGCTCATTAACTGCCTCTGGATCCCAGTAGATGAAACTTAGCAAAAGTTTAACAAGTTGTGATCCTGCACTATCCTTTAATGCACTAGTATTCTTCAAAGTTTCCATGGAGTTGTGTAGATAACATACATTGGATGCATGGTTGAGAACAATAGATTTCTCAGAGAGTGCTTATGTATGTCAGAGACATTTTCTCAACTGTTCACATACAACAGCGGCTTCAACGTCATTATAACTGAAGAACATTAAAGGTGGAATCAACACAACAATTTAGAAGAACTCAGACCTTGATGGCTAATTTTGGCACTTTCTTGGATCAATTTGGACCCCTCTATGACTATCTTGGGATATAGTCAGACAAATTTTAATTGAAGGCCTTGTAAGTCATCAGCCTCTCAGCTATAAACCAAAGGATGGCTGGTTCATGAGTCTCACTTGAGGCTTAAAAATATGGCATAGATTTATCTAAGCTGCTACGGAAGCATGCTTGGAGATTAGAATAAGGAAAGATTTTTTTAGACAGAACAGACACACTGAGGAACAGCAGTTTATGAAGAGGAAGTGTCTAAATTGGTGACCTTGTAAGGCCAGGTCAGATTTATTACCTGGGTGGATTCCTACTAGTGTGACTGAATTGGGAGTATCAGTTTGACTGCCTTTGCCACTTTCTTAGGCACAGCATGAGGTTCATAATTGCTGTTTCTTTCCATAGAGCATGCCAACTGGCATGAGCTGGGGTTCCTAATGAGATTAGGGCTGACTTAGAGACATCTGTCGCTTGTGTCTTTGAAAGAGAATGTGATATGGCAAGCGAACTCTCTGCCTTGAGTGTGCATGTGCTTGGGGTAGGGTGCAGAAGAGGTTTCCCAGCCCTGTGATTCCCATGCCCTAAGAAATGCTACCAGCCATAAACAATTTCTTGTCTGGGAGAAGATTTCATGAATGAGATCTACTTTCGGCAAAACAGACAGGAGGGGAGGCTGGGAGGAGCTAATGCTCAGAAAAGGAAAAGCAGTAGAAAGAAAATATTTATCATCTACACTTTGAAATCTTTGACTTCACAGTCTCAGAGTCTGAACTTGGCACTCACAAGTAGTCCTTTGTAAGAAAATTTGGGTTAAGTCACCATGGGCTACTTATTTGGCTCCTAAGATTTAAAAACGGCATTTTCCACCTTCTCCATACCACTCTCTTCACCTGCTTGCACAGTTTAAAGGGGATAAGGAATCCCTTAATTCTGGTTAGAAGTGTTTTAAGCATTACAGAAAGGCTAGCTTAACCAGTGAACTCCAGAGCATTTCAGCATGCTCTGTAGGGTATACAGCAGTGACTTATAATCTTCAGCATCCTGACTTCACTGCTGTGGCCTGAGAATGTAATCAGTGTACAAAAATAGCAATAATAACTAATACATTGTGTTAGGTATAATACCTTGATCTACGTATAGAAAGATGCAAGAAATTCTAGCTTGAGAAAAAAAGTTCTCTGGTGAAAAACTTTGTTTTCTCAATATAATTGCAAAAACTTGAGAGATTCTACATCTTGGGCTTCACATGGATTGGAACAGATGATACATGGTAATCTAGAAGACCACACCATTCAACACCTACTCTAATCCAGAAAATTCCCATTTATCAAAGAAATCAGGACAGGCTGCACCACTGACAGCATTTTCACTTTTCTCTTATCATTAGGTCCATTTATGTCAACATTTTCTTATAAAAAGATATATTTATTCATTTTCATTGTGTAGTTAGAGCTAAAAATACTCCTATTTTGTGCTGAACATTTTGCAATTAGTATGGGCATGGCACAGGCGCCACAGCAACGCGGGGCCCCCCCCCCCCGTAGTTCCTGTTTTGTGGTTGAGAGTGTCAGCTCATGCTCAGTCTTGGGGCACAAGTGGGAAATTCTCACATAGTGCAGGGATGGTCATTGTTCGGCTTCAGCACAGCTGCTTTCAGTCATTCAGTCACAGAGCGGAATTGCTAGGTGCTCACCAGGCCAGGATGGTGTCAGAGGAATGAATTTTCTTTAGCCACTGCCATTTAATTTTTTGGGGGCAGAACTTGTTCTCAAAGAACATGGGAATTTTGTGCCAGTATTTATGGGTTATAAAAAGTAAAGTTCTTTCTGATTATTTCTGAATTTGGTGGAAGCTACAGTGTTTGCACAGGGCACCAGTCATTGGATGATAGGGCACCAAGAAATTTTCAGAATCTTCCACAAATGCTTGTGCAGGGTAAACATCCTTGGAGGGGATCTGACTTCACCCTTTGCCCAGTGACTTTCTGGCATTGGAATGTGAGCTGATTCCAGAACCAGTCTCAACCCTTCTGCTCTGTTTCCCTCTCTATGGGCTCCATTTATGTCCCCTGTTGTGAATGTATTCCCTCTAACTCATTTTGTTGCTCTTTAGTCTAAGACGCGTTTATTTTTCTTAAGAATTCCTTATATAATACTTGGAGCTTTTCAGAGGAAAAAAAAACTCAATAAGTGCTTTGTAAAAAATTTAGAGGAGTAATTAAAGAAATATGGATTAATATCCTGTGTAAAGATTCTGCATTGACTCAGAGAAATACCAAGTGTGGCCTTATTTTACATGCCTGGCATTTGCTCTGAAGCAAGAGCATCAGAATGGAGACACTTTAAAGTGCAGCCGTGGAGTGTAGTAACTGGGGGTGCGGGGCAGATGAGCCTCCAAGGCCCTGGTCTGTCAGTTCAGATAAATTGCACAGTCTGGTTGTAGATCCCAAGCTTCAAAGCCCTGGTGTCGGGTTACATTTTATAAGTAGAAACTCAGATTCAAAAGACACACAGAGATAATTTAGATTTAACTTGGAGACCCTTAAAACTTATTTGTGATATTTATGTTCCTTACTTTCAAGGACACTGGTTTCTGCCAGTGATTTTTTTCTTTTTCTTTTCTTTCTTTCTTTCTTTCTTTCTTTCTTTCTTTCTTTCTTTCTTTCTTTCTTTCTTTCTTTCTTTCTTTCTTTCTTTCTCTCTCTCTCTCTCTCTCTCTCTCTCTCTCTCTCTCTCTCTCTCTCTCTCTCTCTCTCTCTTTCTTCCTTTTCTTTTTTCCCCGTAGGGAAGGACTGTAAATCTATACTCTCAGCCTTCCACTCCTGCTTACCCAGCACCACCCGCCCTGCTGTCAGGGCTGCCTCATGATCTTAAAGTCTGCCCCAACAGGCTCTTCTATCCGGACCCAGTCCCAGGTCGTGGGGCATTGGGAATATGTGCCTTGCTGCTAAGGGGCCACTGAACAACCCCGTGTTTACCTAGAGGCCTCTGCTGGCCCCCTGTTCCTCGATGGGCTCACTGGGACCCCCAGGGGCCTGAAACCCAGGATGCTTGCAGTCCCTCGCCCTTTGGCGGCCCAAACGCCAGCCTGTGTCTTTCATTCCCTGGATTCGCATAACGGGGTTTGGCCTATTGTCCATCCCCTTTCACAGAACCTAAGGCAGTTCCAGACTCCGTTCCTGAAGGAAAGACACCACCTTGTCCCCAGTTAGCTGACAGCTGGGCCCGCCAGAGGCGTTGGACCCCTCCCCCAGCTTGTGCTCTCTTCAGGGAAATGACTTTTTTTACTTCGCATTCCGCTGCCTCCGCCCGACTTGTCGCTGTAGAAGTCCACTGTGGTGGCTACAGCAGATGGAGTGGAGGCTGCAAGGAAAGAAAACGCCGAGGGAGTAAATATGTGTCAAGGAACTCATTGTCTGCGCTCCACCTGTTGTTATTCTGGTCCCAATCAACCTGCTCGCCAGGCTGGAGCCAGCGGCCATCTGGAAACACTGCTCTGTTTATAAACTTGGCATGAAGCAGCACTCCCGGGCCCTGACCTCCCACACGAATCTGGAAACAATTAGAGCAAGATGATAGGCAGGCTGGGAGCACTGCTGGGAGTGAGGAAGGGGGAAGGTTGAAGCCTGAGGCAGGGGGAGGGGAGAGCTTGGGGTGGGGGCAGGAGCTCAAGGGGCTGAGCCTAAAGTGAGCACTGGGTTTAGCAAACTTGGCAGGAGCTTGGTGCTCAGGTTAGGGGGAATGCCCGGGAAATAAATGAAGTCTTTTGAGGAAGGATCAGGGAACGGAAACAACCAAGGCTGGAGTGTAAGGCTTGGGAGAAACAAGACTTAGAGATTTCAAGGACGTTAGGGGGTGGGTGAGATGCAGCTGGCTAGATAGCAAGCGGAAGTCAGCCAGCGATGGGGGAATACTAGAATTGCCCAGGAAACTGTGGGTCCCAGTTGGAACCTGTGGGAACCCAGTGGGAATCCTAGAGGCCAGCATGCTTGGAGTGTGAGGACCAGAGGGGGTGGCTATTTGTTTAAGATAGTTGGATAGCAGCAGTTGGATAATTAATACCATACAGCTCCAACCCTCAGTCTTATAGGATGACCATTCAGTTTTCTGGAGATGATCAAGGAACCAAACAGAATAAAGGCAAGGAAGTCCAAAGTGTTGATTCATTGTGAGCAGTGAGGGTGTGATGCTCTCTGCATAAATGAAGTCCTTTTGCTTCTGGGAAGAGCACAGCATGCTTCCCGGTCAGGTTACTACTTGAAACTCATTTCAGGAAAGCATGTTTCCTAAACAGGAGCTTAAGCATGCATGTTTTTGCTAAGAAACTAGAACTGAGGTACCCCGAATCACAGAGGGAGGCACACTGTGAACTTGTAAGGCCACATAAGCCAATCTGTGCCATGCCATGTGTGTGAGGGTGTACTGACTTGATTCTGGCCCAAGTATCAGGAAGATGCATGAGTCTGTTCCTCCATACTTGAGAAGCATTTGTGTTGTGTGTGTGTCTCTGTCTCTAATTCTAAGTTTACACTTTCAAGCTCACCTGGATTTTCTAATTGCTGAAATATTATTCTGTAAGCATTGCTAGTATGCCAGCAATTGGCACTAATTAACATGATTCTGGTTAGCCAAATGGTACTTAAAAAAAGGAAGTTTAGTTTGTGTAATTCTTGGTTTCTGGAAGAACAGCAGCCACAGGAAAAGCAGTGTCCTCTAGCCTCTGGCCTTCCCTCTGATGCACAGAATTCCAGGTTTCAGCCTGAAATCCACATGTGTCTGTATACATCTCAAAAAAAAGTAGCCCAGTGACAGTGGTAACATCAACCAGTCTACAAGTCTTGTTTTCTTTTGGGCTATACTTCATGGCTTTCTCCCACCTCTTCTGGGCATTGACTTCCTATGTATTTTCTTTTTTTGCCTAAACACAGTCTTCACAACTTGCTCCTGATAGACTGGTTACTGAACTTCAACCCAGGAATGTCTAGGCCTGCAGAGCTTTGCCACATGTGCTGATGTGAGAAAAACAAACAAACAAACAAACAAACAAAATAACAGGAGAGGCATGCATGCTCCTGTGTCTGTTCATGTGTCCCAGGAGAGACTAAAGTCCTGTAGCTCTTAGACTCGTTGCAATTCATTGGGTCTATAACATAAAATCTCATGCGTATTTAACTCCTGTAAACTTATGTCCTTTGTCGTTGTAAGCTTCCCCAGGGAATCTAAGGACCCACGTTCTTTCCCTAGTTAATAAAGCTTATTGTTTTCCTCTGTGCTCATAAACTTAATTATACCAAAGCTCATTTAATTTGTCAAACTTCACCTGAATTTTAAAAAGCAACCCAACAGCATGTATCATAAACATAATCTTTAGATTAAAAGAAACTGGAAATTCATTTTTTTGTCTCAGAAGTATCACTTTCAGTCTTGTCCATTTTCAGAAAAGTAGTAAGTGGTGATGAAAACTGGGTAGTATGTTCTTCCTGGGCTTTGGAAGAACTCTTCTTCCTTCTCTTGCTCTACCTTCTCTCTTCTTTACTTTCTCCTTTGAAAAAGGAGAATGAGGAGGAAGAAAGGGAGGAAGAAGAAGAGGATGGTACCACATAATAAAATAAGCCCCAAACTGAATTCCTTCAATATGCTAGATTTTTTTTTTTTTTTTTTGTGATTTCTAGGAACTCTGGAAACAGAGAAGGTAAGCTAAGGGAGTGGCCCTTGCTGCACCCTTCACAAGACTCATAGGTCACTGTCACATCTACTTTAGCTCCCAAGGCTCTTCTGGATTAGAGAGGGAGGGGATCTGTGAAAGTGATGAAGTGCTCTGATCTTTCTGAGGGAAACAAATGCAAATGAGCATGCCCAGATGCTTTACTCACCTGTCTCATAGTGACAGTCTTTGCCGTTTTGCTTGTCTTGGACCTTCTTCAAACAGTATCTCTTCAATGATGCTTCAAAATTACCTTTCTCTTCTTTTATAAAGAGTGTCATGAACTTCTCTTAAATGGAAAACATTTATCTTTATATTCAAAGCTTCCCTTTCTTCCTGCATACTGGTTGTCTGTAGTGACTCCTAGTATTCCTTCTCTGGGAGATATGCTAATTCTTCTCTTCTCTGTTACTGTCCATTTGTTACCCTCTGGCTTTGCTTCAGTTTAATGGTTAAGTTCTCTGCACCATCATACCCTCTCTACACAAATTAAAAATTCTAAACCAATGCTTAAAAAGAATATAAGATGTAGACATAATCTAGAGAATTACTGTCTCCTATTTGTTTTTTAGAATTTATTTCTCTATGGTGTATTCTTAGAATAGCATTTTGCCTAGAAGTTTGACATAAGCAAGACTTTAAATATCTCTGCAGCTTTCTCATCTGGAATTCTGATAGTACTAAACTATTTGATGAATGGAAGAATAACAGCTTTTCATTTTTCTCTCTTAAGGAATGAACCTGCAGAAAGAAGTAACTTTGAAGTTTTCTCTCTTTCCTACAATACTCAAGTGTGTGGTATAGATAAAAATTCAAATATTTCTACAGGCAAGAGCCCATCAGAAAGCATTTTATTCCTGTCCTGATCTTGCTTCTTTGGAGATACTGGTGGAGGGGGTTGGGGGAAGTGAAGAATAGTCAAGACCATTTCCAACTACATAATGTTATATGCACTGTACAGGCTTATTGATTCTTGGATCACTTAATAATGTATTAATTTATTGATTGATTTCTTTAGAGATAGCTCCCCACTGTGTTGTCTAGGCTTGCCAGTCTTACTGCTTTGCATTTTGAGTGGTGTGACTGAGGCATTTGCAGCTCCCCACCATGCTGCCAGTCTGGTTTCAGACTCTTGACTACAGCCTTCTTCCTAATTTGCTTTTTGAGTAGTTAGGATTATAGTTGTCCTGCTCTGTACATGGAGTAGTGCAGCAGCAGGCATTCTACTCTACACCAGACTTGATAGCAAGATGTTTTTATTGTTGTTGGTAAGTTTTTGAAGCAGGATCACATGTGGTCTAGACTGGCCTTGAAGTTGATTTGTAGTTGATGATGTCCTTGAACTCCTTAATCTTCCTGCCTCCACCTCCTGAGTGCTGGAATTTTATGAAGGTGCATTTTGAAGACAAATTCAGGATCAAGCCCTCTGTGGTAGACATGCTCCCATTCTCTCAGACACAACAGGAGGTGCTCCAGGCCTTTGTGATGATGGTTGTTCCCAGAAGGATCCAATCTCCTATTGCTACAAATGAGAGGCTTCCACAGGGCTCTGGACAGATGAACAGGCACTTCTATCTCATTAAACACATGTAATGACAATGCTGGGAGAGCTCTTTTACAACCACTGGAAGAAATTCTTACTAAGCCTTTGCTTTGTGTGGCTTAGTCTGCTCTCAAGATTGACACCATTAGTACTACTGATAGTGGCAGCAATAGGGTAAAATTTGGAACAGGGACAATGTTTCCAGAGGAATTAACGTATCCACCTCACCCCTTCATTGGTTCTTCAGTTCTACAGGATTTCAGACATAGAAAGCACTGGTTTGGGGGTTGTGTGTGGAATGCTAAAGACTAGCCTAACGGCATGGGTTTTCAAGTCCAACTTTGATTTGGCAACTTAAGATACAGAGGAGGAGATAGAAAGACTTTCCAAACTCTGAATCAAATCATGTATGGCTGATTTGTAGCACACAGTCTCAAAGTATAAAGAAGATGCCCTGATGATGATGCTACTCCAAGCAACAATTGGAAATTGACCAAGAAGTATGAAAACCAAAGCGTGACTCTTTATTGCCAAAGAAGGCATATGGAAGAAAGAAGAGATATCAAGGTAATCTGTGTGGTGGTTTTCAAGGATTTTAAGGCAGCCCTAAAGTTGATAGCTTCAGAGATATTCAAATTAGTAAAGGGAGCCTGTTGGTTGGAGGGTTTGAGGTATCACTACTTTTTAGTGTTGGGATGGTTACCGCTCTTGTGAGCATCCCCCATCCACAACTAATTCAACATCTGTCAAGGTGAGGACACTGAAAAAAAGGTGGTGGGAGTAAAATCTGAAGAACCCAGCCTTCACTAAATGAACCAGAGTTATTTAATGCTGATCTCAAATGCATGACATGGCTTGTGGGATGGCTTATGAGGAGTGTGGAACATTTGGACCATCATGCTGTTTGAGTCAGTCAGTAAGTTTTGTATTTCTGGAAAAAAAAAAAAAAAAAAAAAAAAAACCTGAGACAATGATCTTAATAAGATGGAAGGATTATTTTACTTCCTGTTTTAGAAATTTCAGCCCTCGAATCTTGGCTGTGCTACTTTTGAATCTTGAGAAATACAGACTTTTATGCAGAGAATAGATGGCAGAGGAAGTTTCTTACCTCTCAGTGGTCATTAGCAGAGAATAGGAAGGGTCTGAGACTCCAATATTCCCGTTCAAGAACACACCTTCAGGGGCCCTACTTCCTCCCATTAGGCTACACTTCTTCTTTTTATTGTTATTTATTATTATTATTTTATTTAAAACAATTTTTAAAATTTAAATATATTTTGATCATATTCTTCCCCTCCCCCAAGTCCTTCCAGATCATCTTCCAATCCCTACACACCCAAATTTAAAATAATACAAACAAAACCCAACCCAACAACAAAACCCCCTAAAACAAGAAAACAGAATAAATCCAACATCCAAAAAGAACAAAAGAAAAAACACCACAAAACTGTAACCAAATAAAAGCATATATTAAAATTAAGAAACAAAAAATAAACCCCTAAACACAATTGTGGAGTCTATTATATGTTGGTCAACTACTCCTGAACATGAGGCCTGCTCTGGAGTGGTTGATGTACCCAGTGCCACTCTATTGGGCAAAACTGATTTTCCCTTTTCCAGCAGGTATAAGTAACAGTTCAGTTGTTAATCTTTGCTCTAATGGCTAGGTTTTCATTAATTCATTTAAAAGAAAGATAACAAAATAAAATATTTTAAAACAAAAACTATCTCATTGAAGCTGGACAACACAAACCATCAGAAGGAAAAAAACCCAAGAGAAGATGCAAGAATCACATACCCACTCCTTTGTATACCCAGGAATCCCACAAAAACACTAAACTGGAAGGCATAATTTAAGCATAGAAGACCTGGTGCAGACCTGTGCAATCCCTGTGCATGCTACTTTAGTCTTTGTAAATTCATAAGAGCAAAGCTCGTGTTGATTTAGAAGAACTTGTTTTCTTCGTGTCCTGCATCCCTTCTGGCTCTTTCCCTTTTCCTGCCTCCTCTTCTTTGGTGTTCCCTGAGCCCTGAGGGGAGGGATTTGATGGAGACATCCCATTTAGGGCTGAGTGTTCCAATGTCTCTCCCTGTGTAATATCTGGCTGTGAGTTTCTCTGTTTGTTCCCATCTGCTGCAGGAGGAAGCTTCTCTGATGATAGGCCACAGTTCTTAAAGACTATCACAGTGGCTCTCAGCCTTCCTAATGCTGTGACCCTTTAATATAGTTCCTCATGTTGTGGTGACTCCCATCCATAAAATTATTTTTGTTGCTACTTCATAACCGTAATTTTGCCACTGTTATGAATTGTAGTGTAGATATCTCATAAGTAGATGGTCATAGGCAACCCCTGTGAAAGGATTGTTCAACCTCCAAATGGGTCATTACCCACAGGTTGAGAACTGCTACTTTACCTCCCAGTGTGCTACAGGCCAGGAAACAATTCTCAAACACACCAGTCTTTGGGAGAGACTTATCCCTGGTGTGGCACTGCTCCCATGTCTTTCCTTGTTCACTGATTTGTCTTTAGCACCTGTGTCAGGGTTCCAGGGACAGGCCCAGTGTTTTCTGCAGGAACATATATCCCAGCACCTACCCAGGTGCCTGGCTTGTGGTCACTACCCACTAGCCTGGTGCCTACCAATTAGTGACATCCACAAATAGGGAGTTCCTGGTGCTCATAAAGAAATGCTCAGTTTTGTTTTGCTGAATGTAGACAGTTTGTGGTGTTCAGTGCTTCTGCTGTGACCACCTGCTCTAGACTGCTTGGGAAGAGTGGTCCTTATTTATTGAGGATGTCTCTACAATTCTGTTTGTGATAGCTTTCCCTGCCTCTCTTTTATCAGGCCAGTCATAATTTATTTGTGTTTGGGCACGAGATGTTAGAGAGCCCATAGTGATACTCACTTTAGATTTCCCCTCTACATTGTGATGTTCAGTGTCCATCTTTTCTTGCTCTTGTTCTCTGCTACTTTCTTTCTCCTTCCCTAAACCCTAGCAGGTGGCTAGTCCAGCAATGATCGTAGCCTTTATGTTGTGGAATATTAGTTTAAGATGTGCTACATTCATTTATGCTGTGTGTTATTTGATTAATGATGCAAAGATGTGTTGCATTCTTTTATGTGGCATTTGTTTAACTCTGTAAAGCTGTATTACTTTGCCTGTCTAAGACATCTGATTGGTCCAATAAAGAGCTGAATGGTCAATAGCTAGGCAGAGAGAGAAATATGCAGAGCTAGCAGGCAGAGAGAATAAATAGGAGGAGATATCTAGGCTAGAAAAGAACAGGAAAAGTGAAGAATGAGAAAAGAAGAAGGAAAGGAGGGTGCCAGGGGCCAGCCACCCAGCCACACAGTCAGCCACAGAGTAAGAAGAAAAGAAAGATAAATAGAATAAAGGTAAAAAGCCCAGAGGCAAAATGTAGTTAAAAAGAGATGGGATAATTTAAGTTAGAAAAGCTGGCTAGAAACAAGCTAAGCAAAGGCCAGGCATTCATAAAAAAGAATAAGCCGCCACATATTTATTTGGGAGCTAAGTGGTGGGCTCCCAAAGAGAAAAAACAAAGAAACTACACCTTTGGTTTTTTTTTTTTTTTTTTTTTTTTTGTTATTGTTACTTGTTTGTTAATTTTTCTTTCCCTTTGCGGTTGGTTCTCAACTTGATTAGATTAAGAAGAACCTTAAGAAATTGGCAAGGTGTCCCTCTGGGTGTATTTGTGAGCACATTTCCAGAGAGGATAACTTAAGGGGGAACTCTGGCCCCACTGTGGCTTATAGCACAAGCATCCCACAGGCTGGAGCTTGGATAGAGCAAAAGAGCTAAAGAGAAATCCCATCACCACAAGCACATTTCCACCCCCTTCTTCTGACTCCCATTTCTCTCTCTATTATCCTCTTCCCTGTTCTCCTCTCTCTGCCTCCCTCCCTCTTCTTCTCCTGCCACCATGAGGTGAGCCACTTCGTTCTTCTTTGACCTCTCTGTCATGTTGTATTAAATCCTTGGAAACTGAACCAAAACAAAACTTCCTACCATGGTCTGTTTTGCTCAGGAATTCATCACATTAACAAAAAACTGACTCCTACACTCTCCATCTCTGAACCTGACACTGTTTATAGTCATTCAGCTCCACTTTTTCCACTTGGAAAATCTTGAGAAGGTTCCTTGATCTTTATTCTCAGTATCTTTGTGTCGGGTAGAGATTGAGACACAAGTCTTAAATTATTTTCATCTCTAGCCTTAGGCAACTTCTAGTCTGATTTCTCATTTCTGTGTGTATAGATTAGCTAATTTTGGACATTTCATATAAGCAGAATCATATAACATGTGATTTGGCATTTTAGCACAATACTTTCAAGTTTTTCCCATGCTAAGGCACACATCTGTGATTCATTTTTACAGCTGAATAATATTCCATTACTCAGATGTACCATACTTTATTTCTTCACCATGAACGGACACTGAGATTGTTTAATCCTTTGGCTAGTATAAATCGTGCATCATGCTGCTGTGAACATTTGAGTGCAAATTTTGTTTTTTAATCTTCCAGTAATATCCCCATGAGCAGATTTGCTGGTTTATGTGGGTAATTTTAGGTTAGACCTGAGAAACTACAGTAAGATCTTTTCAGACCTATAGTCATCCCACATCATCATTTGGCTTGCCTCCAAGGTGTGCAGTGCCTCTGTTGTGTGTTTCAATGTCTGTTTCCTGCTTTAGGTGGAAGTGGCTTAGTCTTTTGTCTTGGCTGTTTGGAGGAACTCCCTCTGTGTAGCTTTCGAAATCTTATGTAGGTAACCAGAAGGAAACCTGTGTCAGTCATTCTGGAAATCTCAGCCAGGCCCACACTCCTTGAGGTCAGAGTCTAATCTGTTTCCTCTAGAAGCAAGTACTTTCAAATTACCATCAGAAGGTTAAACTGTGACAAACGTCTCAGTAACCTCCCCTGGCAAGGCTTAACTGTAGTGAAGCTGTGACTGTTTTCTAAGCTAATGTTAGTAAATTTTTGTCTGTGTCTTCAGCTGATGAAGTTACCTTTCAATCCTCTGGGTCAAGACACTCATCAAGCCCTGCGTCTTCATCTTTCTTGGTCTATTTCTATTGGGGGAAAGTTGAGATTCTTGTGTATCATTCCAACCCAGTCATTCACCTAACAAAACTTTTTAAAAAATAAGTATTTAAAGGATGCTTGATACTAGATATTGAGAGAACCAGGGATTGTGTAGCTTTCTGCCTGTGCTGGTGGCTGAGAAAGATGATGGTTAAAGAACCAGTGAACAGTAGAGATGGATGCAGAGGCAGATGGGATCATAGGCTTTGTGGACATTTGCCTTTCAAGAGATCAATTATGCATTCGTATGTTGTTCTTTTTTGTATTTGTATGATTGTATTGTTTTATAACATGTACTTATATACTAAATCTAGAATAAGTGCTTTGTTAAAAACAAAATCATTGGAAACTTTCTATGGCCTTGTGAATTAAATAAAAATTCCCTGGTTTGCTATTGAGGCTTCCCCACAAAGTTTCCCCAAGCCAGAGTTTTACTTTTATTGTCTACCATTTCCCTATATAATGAAGTAAGACAATGTTTCTTCTCTGAGCAAAATCTTACTTGGGTTCCCATTGCATATCGAGTAGATTTGACCTTTGTATACAGCTTCATGCTTCTGTTCGCTTCCTGTTCCCTTCGTCTGGAGCAAACCTTTCATTCTTCCTGGCTCCAACACTAGCTCCAGCTCTTTCTCTCATATAGCCTCTGTAACCCTGCTAGATTTGACTTCATGAGGAAGGGCCCTAGAGTTGCTTCCTCCAACTTCTTTAATGCTCATGTATAGAATAGTTTCTGAACCTCATTCACTATATGCTACTGAATAACTGAATGAGTAAGTGTGCTCTGCTGTTACCAGGAAGACACAACAACCCAAACAGGTGTTTGAGTTACAGTGGGAATGAGTGATATTTTAATCTCTGTCAGTCAGCTCTTCATGGACTTCAACATGCAGTTAAACTGTATCTCTCTCACTGAAGTCTTTGCTGCTTAAATGGGAGTAGGAAGGGTGGCAGAATATTGCTAAAAAGGAAGAGAAGACCAAAAGTTAATGCCAACATCAGACAGCTGTAAGATGTGCAATCAGCATGAAACTAAAAAACTCAGGTGTCTGAGGTGATGTTGGAGGAACATGGAGATTGGTGGGCCACTATCCGGTGAAGTTGCTTACAGCTTGAGTAATATGAGTGTGGAGAGCAAGATGACAGGAGCCAGCAACTGGGACCAGAAAAATCTTAAGGTAGATGAGAGAAAAAACAAAAACAAACAAACAAACAAAACAGCAGGTGAAGCAAGATCAAATAAAAGTGAGAATACCAAAGGGGCAGGACAACTTCTCCAAAGGGAGCAGCGGAACAGGGGCTCCTCACACTGCTTCCTGGCACAGGTTCATCTTCCCCCACAGCCTTCAGTTTCCATGCTTCTTTGCTTCTATTTCATATGTGTCTCAGGCAATCTTGTTTCACAGCACAGGCACCAGTGGAGACTGTGGCTTTATTTTACTCAGTGCTTGCAACTGCTTCCTGATCAATCTCCTTTTGAAGTCATTGATAATTGTGTTCAATGATATGTCTTACTCTTGATAAAGCATTAGTACACAGCAACCCCATTAGTTTTTACTTAATATCTAGGGGAGTAATGGCTGAGAGAGTTTAAAAAATCTCATGTCACTTCTTTTCTTACAGAGGTTTACTGTCTTCTTTATTGGTCTCAATTTCACAACACAAATGTAAGAGCTGGCCACTATCCTTGTACAAAACCTTCAATGATCTGTTGTGAGGTTTCTGCTCCTGGCAGGGGCACATTAGAACTTCCTTACCCATCTGCATCAAGCAGGGCATGACTCCCACTCATTTCTAAGCTTACTCTGCTTTCTCTCTGGAGACTTGTCAAACATTTTTTTAATGTGTTTCCAGATTCAGGGATCACAGCATACTATTATGTCTATTTTTGGGCTTGGGGTATAGCTTGGGGGTAGAGTGCTTGTCTAGCATGCATAAGACCTTTGGTTCATTCTCCAGAAGTGGAAAACATACACACAAGACTATCTTTCTTGTAGATGAAAGCTATTTGCATCTAACTAATTGTTTAAAAATTTCATCTGCTTCATCCAAACTCAGTGTGGGCATTTCCTTCCTCATGTCTCGACCTCTCCACTTCAGGGGAAATTCTGTGTTCCTGGGCCTTAGTTATTTGCATAAACTAGAGAAGTGGAAGCTTCTGGAAGCCAGGGATTTTACCATTTTATCTTTTTACCTTCCTCAGGATCTATCACAGTCTCTTGTAAAGATTCAATGAATAAAATGTTTTCAGTGGTGTCATTATAAAGTTAGAGTTTTTTTTTTTATATAAAGATCTACTTGGTTCTAACTATTTTCTATTACATATTGTTTCAAATTACTTGTGTTTCCCAAAGCTTAATTTTGAAATAGTCCTATAATTTTATATTACTTTAATATTAATATAAAGAATATTATGTAATATCTTTATAAAATGTAAAAATACATTACCAGACAATAAAAATGACAAAATATTTGTACTGGATAGTTTTATATCAACTTGACACAAACTGAATACATCTGAGAGGAAGAGACCTCAATTAAGAAAATGCCTCCATAAGATCAGGGTGTAGGCAAGCCTGTAGGGCATTTTCTTAATTAGTGATTGATGGGGGAGGGTCTAGCTCTTTGTGGGTGGTGCCATCTCTGGGCTTGTGGTCCTGGGTTTTATAAGAAAGCAGGCTGAGTAGGCCATGAGAAGCAAGCCAGTAAGCTACACCTCTCCATAGCTTCTAACGTCACTCTTGCCTCCAGGTTTCTGCTTGCGTTCCTGTCCTGACTTCCTTTGATGATAAAGTGGAAGTGTGGAGTGTAAGCCACATAAGCCCTTTTCTCCTCAAGTTACTTCCATAATGGTGTTTTGTTGCAGCAATAGAAACTCAAAGTACGATAGTTGTTTTATTTTGCTTTTGTTTCTTTTTTTATTGAAAACAAATTTTCTTCATATAATACATTGTGATTATGGCTTTCTTCCCCTCCCTCTATCCTCACAGTTCCTCTCCAACCTCCTTTCTCATCCAGATCTATATCCTTTCTGTCTTTCTTTCTTTAGAAAGCAAACAGGTATCTAAGAAATACTAATAAAATCCAACCAGATAAAAAATAATCACAAACAAATCAGAATGGGACAAAACAAACAGAAGAAAAATAACCAAAGAAAAATTACAAGAAATGTATATAGACAAAGAGACATACACATTCACACACATAGGGTTCCCACAAAAACAAAATCCAGAAACCATAATATCCATGCAAAGGACCTGTAAGTTAAAAAAAAAAAAAAAAAAAAAAAAAAAAAGCCTTGACTCACCATCATGAAACATTATGAGGCAAAGATGCTATTGAGTTCATTTTGTATTGATCATCTACTCTGGGGCATGGGGACTACCCCTAAGAATGGTTTCTTTCCCACAATGAGACTCCTTTGGAGTAAACTAATTTTTCGTTTGTAAGTATTTATCAATTAGAGATAGCTTATAAGTTAGGGATGGGAGTGTTCATTTTCTTCTCCTTCCAGCTCTAGGACCCAGTCTGGTGCAGACTTCTTCAGGCCCTGTGCATGCTGCCATAGTCTCTGTGAGTTCATATGTGGGTAAGTTACTCTGTGTTTAGAAGGCCTTGTCTCCCTGGTGTCCTCCATCCCTTCTGGCTCTGACGTTCTTTATGCCTTCTCTTCTGCAGAGTTCTCTCCCCCTTGACGGGAGGGATTTGATGGAGACATCCCATTTAAGGATGAGTGTTCCAAGGCCTCTCACTTTTTGCACATTGTCTATCTATGAGTCTCTGTATTTGTTCCCATCTGCTGCAGGAGGAAGCTTCTCTGATGATGACTGAGGAAGACACTGATATATGAGTAAAGCAGAATGCTGTTAGGAGTCATTTTATTGCTATTTCCTTTAGCAGGACAATAGTATTTGGTTTTCACCTAGGTCTCTAGCCCATTTAATCTCTGTTCTTGGCTACTCAATCAATATCAGGTATGGATCCCAACTCACTGAGTGAGCCTTAAATCAAATAAAAACTTGGTTGGTTATTCCCACAGATTTTTTGCCACTATTGCACCAGTATATCTTTCAGGCAGGTCACCATTGTAGATCAAAGGATTTGTTGCTGTTTACCTTCTCCTTTGGTAACATGCAAAGTACCTTCCAATACCATGAACACTAGTCCATAAGGGTGAAGGCTGTAGTGAGGCACCAGCTTGACTCTCCTTGTTCACTGAGTGGTGTACGTGTTGCCTTCAGCAATAGGGTCTTACCATCATTTGTGGAGAGCAACCAATAGCCTTGGTAACAGCTAGGGTTATTTGCCAGTTCTCATAGTACCCCTTTGGCCAACAACTCAATTAGATGTAACCCATTTCTGGTACTGGAATTTTCATTTAGTTGTGAGAGATGTCTAGTTTGGGTGCTGTCTCATCTGGTGATTTCACTTAAATCAACATCATATATGTGTGTATTTTAGAAAGCTTTCACTGTGTTAGATTCCTGTATGACTCCTCAAATGACCCTTAGTTTTAGCTGTCCCTCCCCATATTCCCTCTGTTATTCTCCTTCACTCTTCCCCTTCCTTGTGATCCTCCCATTCCACACACACACTAGCCCTACCCATTCACAATCATCTATTCTTTTCCCCCTTCCTAGGGAGATCCATCCCTCCCCTCTAGTTCCTTACTCTTGTACCTAACCTCTATAGTTATACAGTTTGTAGCTTGCTTATCAATGACTTAACAACCAACAGCCACATATAAGTGAATACATACCATATGTCTTTTGGGGCTGGGTTACCTCAATTGGGATGATTTTATTTTTCTAGTTCCATACAATTTACCTGTGAATTTTATAATTTCATTTTTAAGGGCTGAATAACATACCATTGTGCAGATGCACTACATTTTCTTAGTCTATTCATCTGTTAATAGACATCAAGGTTGTTTCCATTTTCTGCCTATTATGAATAGAGAAGCAATTAATATGGTTGAGAAACTGTCTCTATAGTAGAATGAAACATCCTGTGGTTATATGCTCAAGAGTGGTATGGCTTTATCATGAGTAGATTGATTTCCAGTTTCCTGAGGAACTGCCACACCACTTTCTATAGTGACTGTAGAAATTTGTACTCCCACCACCAATGGATGGGTGTTCCCCTTACCCTATACCCTTGACATCATGAGCTGTTACTTTCTTTATTGATCTTGATCATTATGACTAGTGTAAGATGAAATCTCAAAGTAGCTTTGATTTGCATTTTTCTGATGACTAAGGATAGTGAACACTTCTTTTAAGTGCTTCTCTTAGGCATTTGAGTTTCTGCTTTAGAGAATTCTCTGTTTAGATAGGAACCCAATTTTAAAATTGAGTTATTTGTTTTCTTGATGTCCAGGTTTTTGTGCTCTTTGCTTTTTTTTTTTGTATAATAGTCAGCTATTGACTGTAAAAATCTTTTCCCATTCTGGAGCCTGCTGCTTTGGCCAAATGATGGTGTCCTTTGCCTTATGTAAGCTTTTCAGTTTTATGAAGTCTCATTTATTAATCTTGTTCTTGGTGCCTGTGCTATTGGTGTCCTGTTAAGAAAGCCTTTTCCTGTTGAAAAGAGTTCAAGAATTCCTCACTTTATCTTGTATCAGATTCAGTGTATCAGGCTTTATGTTGAGGTCTTTGATCCATTTAAAGTTGGGTTTTGTGCAGGGTGACAAGTGTGAATCTATTTGGATTCTTTCACATGCAGCCACCAAGTTTGACCAGCACCATTTGGTGAAGATACTGTCCTTTTTTCAGGGTGTATTTCTGGCCTGTTTATCAAAAATAAGGAGTCTATGGTTGTGTGGGCTTATTTTATGTCTTCAATTTGGTTCCATTGATCAATGTGACTGTTTCTGTGCCAATATGCTGTTTTTTTTTTTTTTTTTTTTGTTTGTTTTTTTACTGCTATAGCTCTGTAGTACAACTTGATATCAGTATGGTGATACCTCAAGCAGTTCTTTTATTATTCAGGACTGTTTTATCTATCCTGGATTTAGGTTTTCATGTGAAGCTGAAGATTGTCCTCTCAGGATCTGTGCAGAACTATGTTAGAATTTTGGTGGGGATTCTATGAAATCTGTAGATTGCTTTTGGTAGGATGGCCATTATTACTATATTAATGCTACCTAACCATGAGCATCGGAAATCTTTCTATCTTCTGATATTGTCTTCAATTTCTTTCTCTAGTATTTTAAAGTTTTTATCCTATAGTTCTTTCACATGCTTGGTTAAAGTAGCACCAAGATATTTTGTAATTTTTGAGGCTACTGTGAATAATACTGTTTCCCTGATTTTTTCCCTCAGTCCATTTGTCATTTATATATAAGTTAGTTTTTTATTTAAACAGTTTGCTGAAAGTGTTTATCAGCTGCAGAAGTTTCCTCATACAATTTTTAGGGTCACTTATATATACTATCCTATCATCTGAAGATAGAGGTTCTTTGATATCTTCCAATTTATATCCCCTTGATCTCCTTCAGTTGCTTTATTGATATAGTTAAGTTTTCAAGTACTGTATTGAATAGCTGTGGAGAGAATGGACAACCCTATCTTGTTCCTGATTTTAGAACTGCTTTGAGTGTCTCTTGATTTAAGTTGATGTTGACTATGAGATTGCTTTAAATAGTGCTTATTATGTTGCAGCATGTTCCTTGAATTCCTCTCCAGGACTTACCATAAAGGGGTGTTTGATTTTATCAAAGGCCTTTCTGCATCTAATGAGATTATCTTGTGTTTTTTGTCTCTCAGTCTGTTTATATAGTATATTACATTCATCACTTCATGTACGTTGAATCATCCTGGCATCTCTGTGATGAAGCCTACTTGATTATGGTGAATGATTTATTTGATGTGTTTTTGTATTCAGTTTGCAAGTATTTTATTGAGAATTTTTACACCCATGTTCATAAGGGAAATTGGTCTGTAATTCTATTTTTTTGTTGATGTATCAGAGTAATTGAGTATCAGGGTCATTGTGGCCTCATAAAAAGAATTGGGCAATGTTTCGTCTGTTTCTATTTTGCAGAATAATTTGGAATATTGGCATTAATTCTTCTTTGAACATCTAGTAGAATTCTGTGCTAAAACCATCTGGCCCTGCCCCTGCTTTTGTTGAGAAACTTTTAATAACTGCTTCTATTTCACTAGGGGCTATAGGACTGTTTAAATTGTTTATATGATGTTGATTTAACTTTGGTAGTTGGTATATATTGCAAAAATTATTCATTTATTTTAGATGTTTCAGTTTGGAGGAGTACAGGTTTTTAAAATATGTCCTATGATTCTTTGGATTTCATCAGTGTCTGTTGTTATGTTCCCCTTTTCACCTCTAATTTTGTTAATTTGCATATTATCTTTCTATCTTTTAGTTAATTTGGGTGTTTGTAAATCTTACTGATTTTTCTCAAAGAACATATTCAAACTCTTGTGTTTCATTGATTCTTTGTAGTTTTTTGTTTGTTTGTTTCTATTGTTTTGAATTTTAGCCCTGAATTTGGTTATTTTTCTTTTCTTTTTTGTTTTTTTTTCCAGACAGGGTTTCTCTGTGTATTCCTGGCTGTCCTGGAACTCACTCTGTAGACCAGACTGTCCTGGAACTCATAGAGATCCACCTGCCTCTGCCTCACAAGTGCTGGTATTAAAGACATATGCCACCACTGCCCAACGAGTTTGGTTATTTCTTGCTGTCTATTACTTTTAGGTGTTATTTCTTCTTTTTATTCTAGAGACTTCATGTGTGCTGTTAAGTTCCTAGTATAAAATCTTCCCAATTTTAAAAAAAATGTTGGCAATTAGTGTTTTAAACTTGAATCTTAGAACTGCCTTCATTGTGTCCCATAGGTTTGGGTATATTATGTGTTCATTTTCAGCCAATTATAGTTTTTAATTTTTTTGTTAATTGCTAACTTGACTCATTTTCATTCAATAGTGATTTGCTCAGTTTCCATGAGTTTGTAAGGTTGCTGTTGTTGATATCCAGCTTGAATCTGTGGTGGTCATTTAGGTCATTTTAGGTCATTACATCATTTTAATTTTCTTGCATTTATTGAGGCTTGCTTTCTGTCCAAGTATGTGGTGAATTTTGGAGAAAGTTCCATAAAGTGCTAAGAAGAAGGTATATTTTTTTGTGTTTGGGTTAAAAGCTGTGTAAATGTCTATTAGGTCCATTTGGTTTAATATGTCAGTTAGCTCCAGCATTTCTCTGTTTAATTTTTGTCTGGATGACCTATGTATTATCAAGAGTCAGAATTGAAATCTCCCACTATTAATGTGTGAGGGTCAACATGTGATCAAAGATGTAATAATGCTTCTATTATGAACTTGAGTACTCTTTTGTTTGGTTATAGATGTTAGGATTGTTATATACTCCTAGTGTATTTTTACTTTGATTATTATGTAGTGTCCTCTATCTCCTATTATTAGTTTTGATTTCAAGTCTAATTTGTCAGATATTAAAATGGCTATCCTAGCTTGCCTCTTAGGTTTGTTTGCTTGGGGTATCTTTTCCCATCCTTTTATTTGAGGTGCAGTTATCCATGAAGTTAAGGTGTGTTTCTTGGATGCAGTTGAAGGATCCACATTTTCAAATCCATTCTGTTTGTTCTCTTGATGGATTTTTCCTTTGATGGGTATGTAGTGTCCTTCCATATCTATTCTGATTAGTTTTGCTTTGAAGTCTATTTTATTAGATATTAGAATAGTTAACACCAGTTTGTTTCTATTGGAATATCTTTTTCCAACTCTTTACCCTCAGGTAATGTCTATCTTTGATGTTAACATGTGTTTCTTGGATGTAGCAGAATGATGGATCCTGTTTTCACATCCATTCTGTTAGTCTGTGTCTTTTAATTGGGAAATTGAGACCACTGATGTTGAGAGATATCAATGACTAATGATTATTGATTCCTATTATTTGTTGTTGTTACTGCTGCTGCTGCTGCTGCTGTTGTTGTTGTTGTTGTTGTTGGTGGTGGTGGTGGTGGTGGTGTGTGTGTGTGTGTGTGTGTGTGTGTGTGTGTGTGTCTTTCCCTCTTGATTTTGCTGCTCAGGGATTCTTCATTCCCTGTAGCTAGAGTTTTCCTGCATTGCCCACAGTCAGGACAAATCTTTGTCACCCTCCAGCCCCACAGTCACTCAGACCCAACCAAGTAATCACAGAGACTTATATTGCTTCAAACTGTATGGCCGTGGCAGGCTTCTTGCTAACTGTTCTTATAGCTTAAATTAGTTCATTTCCACAAATCTATACCCTGTCACGCGGCTCGTGGCTTACCGGCATTTTCACATGCTGCTTGTCCTGGCGGGCAGCAGGCAGTGAGTCCTTCTGCCTTCCTGTTCTTTTATTTCTCCTCTCTGTTAGTCTCGCCTATACTTCCTGCCTAGCCACGGCCAATCAGGTTTTATTTATTGACCAATCAGAGCAACTTGACATACAGACCATCCCCCAGCACAGTCAACTGCAGACCATCTCAGACACCTGCACTCAGGCCCGTGGTTCTAATCATCCTCTATGCAGACCTGCTGGATAAAGCCACGAGGAACCCAAGAACGGGCTCCCACAGGACATATAGGACATCCCACAGCAATTCCCTGTGTTTTCTTGGGTGTCATTAATCTTTTCAGGGTAAAGTTTTCCTTCTAGCACATTTTACAGGGCTGGATTTGTAGATAGATACTGCTTAAATTTAGTTTCATGTAATGTCTTATTTTCTCCATCTATGGTGATTGAAAGTTTTGCTGGGTACAGTACTCTGGGCTGGTACTGTGGGATGGTTTGTATGTTAAATTGTTCTGATTGGGCAATAAATAAAACACTGATTGGTTAGTGGCTAGGCAGGAAGTATAGGCGGGACTAACAGAGAGGAGAATTGAAGGAACAGGAAGGCAGAGGGAGTCACTGCCAGCCGTGTCAAGCAGCATGTGAAGACGCAGTTAAGCCATGAGCCACTCGGCAAGGTATAGATTCATGGAAATGGATTAATTTAAGCTATAGGAACAGATAGCAAGAAGCTTACCATGGCCATACAGTTTGTAAGCAATATAAGTCTCTGTGTTTACTTGGTTGGGTCTGAGCGGCTGTGGGACTGGTGGGTGACAGAGATTTGTCCTGACTGTGGGTCAGGCAGGAAAACTCTAGCTACTGACTGGCATCTGTGGTCTTTTAAAGTCTGCAGCACATCTGTCCAGGACCTTTTGGCTGTTAAGTCTTCATTGAGAAAAAAGGTGTAATTCTAATAGGCCTTCCTTTATATGTTATTGGTCTTTTTCCCTTGCAGCTTTCCATTTTCTTTGTTTTGTACATTTTTGTGTTGCTATTATGTGTCAAGGGAAATTCCTTTTCTGCTCCAGTCTGTTTTATGATCTGTATGCTTCTTGTATCTTGATACACTTCTCTTTCTTTAGGTTAGGGAAATTTTCTTTGATAATTTTGTTGAAAATATTTTCTATGCTTTTGACCTGGGTTTCTTCCCCTTCCCGTATTCATATTATTCATAGATTTGGTCTTTTCATAATGTCCCAGATTTTGAATATTTTGTGTCTGGATATTTTTAGAGCTATTTTTTTCTTTAACCAATGTATCCATTTCTTCTATTTTGTCTTTAATGCCTGAGATTTTTTTCTTCCATTTCTTGTATTCTGTTGATGACGTTTGTCTCTGAGGTTCCTGTTCAAGTTCTTAATATTTTCATTTCCAGATTTCTCTCAATTTGGGTTTTCTTTGTTGATTCTATTTCGACTTTGATGTCTTTGTGATTGCACTGATATGTGGAATCTAGGAAGAGGAATCTCCTAAAAATGTAGTCATGTGTAGTTATTGGAAGTCAGGGAGAGAGGGGACTAGCACAGGATGGAGACTTATTTAAATATTGTACTTTGTGTTTCAAAATATGAAAGGGTACTACACAAATATGTACATGCTTTGTTTTCTGTGTCCTTTTAGAGACAACTTAAGGGGAGACTTTGTCTTTTCAGATGCTTCTGTGATAGGGCTCTGGCCCCTGGGAGCTCTTTGTAAAATAATGAGAATACCAGCTCCTTCCTGCTTTCAGGATAGGTTTTCTTCTCAGCAGTCCTCCAGAAGCACACTTATCCAAAGGGTAGTGACATATAGAGGCCCTTTTCTGGAGGAAGGACGTAAAAGTCAAAATACTTTTTCTGCTAGCTATTGGGATGATGGGGATGGGATATATTGTATTTGGGGATAAATTCAGATTTGTGAGTTATTTCCTCTCTTCCTCTCACTTATTGTTTCCCAGATTGCTAAATGTGCACTTTCTCTTCTGGCTTTTAGGAAGTGTTTCCTGTGCAAACATGGCTCACTCTTGCAACATCTCCCATAAGACCACTGGGCTTCCTTCCAGGATTTCTCCATTGGATGTGTGGTGCCCAGGCTCCCTAGGGTGGGATACTTTTCACAAAAATGGTTTCAGTCAAACTTTTATAGAAGTGCTCTACAAGTGGGACAGTTTCATTTTAGGAGTTGGAAGGGAAGGGGAGAAAACAAAAGAAGTTTCTAGAACCCTTGTACTTCACCTGGAAACTCAGTGAGACCTTTTTAATATCTGTGTATCCAAGGTACATTGTGCCATGTGCTCCCATATCTGTTTATAACTGATGAGCATATGTAGAATGAGGCACTTACTTCTGGAAGCTCTGTTTGTGATGGTGAGATTAAGGCACAGCTCTAGTGGGTTGTATATCTGTGGGAACATGTATGCTGTATTTACATTGCATTCATTAGTTGCTGTAAGGCTTTCATTCTAAATTTTAGAAAATAATATATTGTATGTAAAATTTATATGTATAGTATTTTTTCCTTCATCTGTTTCAATTATATTTAATGAGACTGGTGATACCATAGCTTCTGGAAAGCTACTAGAACATATGCAATATTGTAGGGTGTAGATATTCCCTGTTCCTGGTCTTCTGGTTGACCATGTCTGCAGACTTTTCTTCACTTTATCTTGCTGACTGGGAGAAGTTTAACTTTCAGAACACTTGTGTACATGACTGTTTGTGCCACTTACTTGTAAGATATCTTCTTATGCCAAGTTCTGCTCAGGAATGAATCAAATGTTTTGTGATATTTGCAAGGGAGATTAGCTATATCCTGCCATGAGACATTGTTTTAGCAAAATAAATATCCCTTAACTTCAAAGTCATTAGAGAGTGGATCCCGCTGTGGGATGGAAAGGAGAAGACACCTCTCAGAGAGTTACTTATTGTAGTTTCTCAGAACATTCTCTGGGGAAAATGTATTCTAGATCATCATGGATGGCTGGGGCGGGGGGAGTTAGTTGGATACATCTCTAATGCTGAGAAGATAAAAAGGAAGTTCTTGGCTAGAACTTAGTTTCTTAAATCCCTCTTTTGATTATTAAAAATACTTTTGCTTTTTCCTTCACAGATTTGCTTTTCATTTGGCCCAGGTACTCATGAAAATCTTCATTTTTGTGTTTATGATATGGAAGATAGTTGGCATGATGGAAATAATTATGATATCAAGCATTAGGGCTGGACAGATTTGCAGGCCCAAAACAATGACTGGCTTCACCACAACTCTGGCTCCACCTCCACCCTCACCCCCACATCCTGCCCTGGCTGCACATCATCTCATCCAAGCCTTTAGCCTTTACTTAGTTGCATTCCTACAGTTTGTTGCTATGGCCTTTCATGTTTAGACCATTATCTCTGGGTTATCAGTTAGCCTTTGTGTTAAGAATTCTGATTTCCCTGGGAATATGGCAAAACAAGGCTGTCTGAAGTACCTTTCAAGTAGGGAAGCTGTAGTAGATGGACTCATGAACAGCAGCTGCAAGAGTTTGGCAGAGCTGCTGCACGTCCTGCTGAGAACAAGTCAAACAACGTCCCTGGAGGACTCAGAAAGAAAGCTGGATGGAAAGGGAAGTGAACCTCTGTATTTATAATTCACTATAGTACGATGCTCACAGAGGAAGAAATCGATGATGGCCACCAATGTGTCATATTATTTGGCTTTTCAGTAGAAATCTTAACTTAACAAACTTAACCTTTTGAATAATGTGCCTACAAAAGAAAATAAAGGTATTTTCACAGTGTAATTAGCAAATTCAGATATTTTCCTGTCTATATTGTTCTTGAACCTAGTACATTTGTATACATCCTTGCAGTGGGACACTGGAAGTCTAGCCAGGCTGCTGTTCTATTCTAGTGTTGGTGGTGCTATATATCTTAATCCTTCTCTCTCTCTCTCTCTCTCTCTCTCTCTCTCTCTCTCTCTCTCTCTCTCTCTCTCTCTCTCTCTCATTGTGTGTCCCAGAGTAGCCCATATCTTCCACCTGAACAGGTAGAACTGAGTTGAGTTAGTCCACAGTAAGATCTGTTCTCATGAGGATGCTGAACATCTCAGTGCCTCCTAGAATTTGTCTGGGAAAGCTATGGCCTTCTCAGTGTTTCACAGATTATCCATGTCATCACTCCCAACTTCAATAGCACAAGAGCAGACTGAGAAAACATCTGGGGCAAGCCCTTCTCTCTCTGGTCTATAGATATTAGAATGACTCTGTTCCCATCACTGTGGCAGAGGTAAGGCAGAAATACCTCCTGGGAGGCTCCTAGTGTCTGATAGCTGTCCCCCCCTGAAGGTATTTTTTCAGCCACCTGATTGGAGAGTCTGGGAAAGGTTAAATGTGGTTTGCCCCCAAACATGAATTTTATCTGAGAAAATGACAGGTCTGGCATGAGAAAATTGCATCATTGTTCAAGGACTTGGTATGTAGGAGGCTAGCTCCCACCCTTTAAAAGGGTTCCTATGAGGAAGAGAGAGGGATAAGGAACTTTTAGATAGAAAGATAGCAAAGTGGAGAAAAGCAGAAACACAGGATAGCTTTGGAGGACCTGTATCAAAACCCAATGGCCCATTCTGCCTCTTCAAAAGTGTTTTTTATAATAATGCTGAGGCAGGGCAGACCCCTCCCCCCCCTCCACTACTTGCTAGATCAAAGTCCACTGCACAGCCAAGTGTAGACCCTTCCAAACAACTAGTAACCATGCTGGTGGTCACATCTTCCCCTTATTCAGTCTCCTGAGTAAGCAAGCTCAGATTCTTGGATCCTGAGTAAGTTCTCACTAGGAAACCTCTGTGAGTCTCTACAGCAGTAGATTTTTCTTTTTTCCTCCTCCTCCTCCTCCTCCTCCTCTTCCTCCTCCTCTCCTTCTCCTCCTTCTCTTTCTTGGTTTCAGTTAAAGTTAGGAGTTTAGGGTTCAGGAACCTATCCTGCTGCCCATGGGCTTGCCCTTATCAAGGAAACATAGAAGTCTCTGTCTTTGACAGAAATTGGGTTACATATAATTCTGGACTAACCAATGACCAGAGCTCTTGGGATGAAATATAGGGAAACTGAGCATAAATCGTTGCAGTGCTGGAAAAGTTAAGTCTGTAAACTGCACTTCTGAAACTCACCCTTTCAATGGGCACCACAGGATAAAGCAGCAATACGCACTATGAGGAAACCAGATACAAACATGGCTTGCAAGGTCAAGTTTGCCATCTGAGAGATGTTTGTCTGAAAAAGAGTTTCCTGGAGTACAGAGAATGGTTTGGAACCCCAGATGACATTTGTGCTGAAAATCCATCACATGCTTTGTGTCTTCCTGAATACTTGGACAACCCTAAGCTTTTATTATTAACAAATGGGTTTAATTTCTACTTTGACAAATGTTCTCTTAGTTAAAGATAATCTGTACTTCGCCATTATGTGATATATGGAAAAAGATTAATTCTCCTTCTGGGATTTGAAAATGAGAACTGCAAGGGTTCAGCAGGGTAAGGGTCAAGGCCCATGTCCATGGGGGAGTAGGCTGATTTGCTCCAAGGAGGTTGACAGTTTTGGGGTAATTCTTAAGTGTAATGACCTCATTTCCACTGGGCCCTATGTCTTATGGTTATAAACTAGGCAGGTATAACTTTAGGAAATCTGCACTGTAGCTGTGGTCTGTGCTTTCCCACAGGCATGCTGATAGGCAAGATGACTGGCAATTGTGGAAAAAACTCTCAAATGTAACAATGTCATTTTGAGGCTGTTCTGGATAATTGCTGCTGGAGAGCTGATGTTTTTGCTGGAAGCGTACTTCATTGGCAGATGCTACTGTGGAGCCAGAGCAATTTGGGTCCGAAGACTGGACCTGCTTACAAACCAGACTGCACATGGTTTCAGACTTAAGAATTGGCAAGGTTGGACAAAGCTTGTTGGACTTGAAGATCCACTTCATTTTCTCCTCAGTATTGTTCAAGTAAGGATTCAGCTAGTCAGAACTGTGCTAACAAGAGATGAGTGCATTAAGTTGCACTTCATCTTTTGCTACAGCATGTCTTTTTTCTGCGCTGTCTGTCTTCTAGGACTGGAGAAAAAACTGCTGCATCTGTGAAAATGCTTGGGTACAGTCACTCTCCACACCACACTCTGGTATGGAAGCCCAGGAAGTCTGGTTTGTGCCTTCTTATCTCTCTAATCTGTAGGAGAGAATCTGATCAATCACCCAAAGATACTACTGGGTTATGCTATGATAAGGGCCTTATAGGCAAGGCAAACCAAGACTTTGGGGGACCTATTTAGACTACAGGACTAGAATCTGAAGACCAAGTTCCCAATTCTGGCTGAGCATGTGCTCTGTGTGTTCCCTTCTTCACTCTCAGCAGAAGCCCATAAGCCATCATACTCTAAGCTTAGTGATGGCTTCTCTGCCCCAATCCATTGCTCCTGTGCTCCTTAGTGCCCTGCACTCTCCCTATGGAGGCTTTCACAGGGTCTCACTCCCTATATGTCATTAGCTCTACTGTCACCCCAACTATTGCATGAACCTACTAAGGATAGCAACATAATAGCTGACATATAATGCTTGCTTGCTGAATGGCAGAAACACTCTAGTACTGCACAGGAGTTAGCTTATTTCTGCCAGTAGCACTATGTGTGTTAGCACTACCCTTATGTCTATTTCATTGTGTTTGATAACAAGTTAGTTTAGCTCAATTGACATGCTGATCATCTGTGTGTTACAATGAACTGAGTTAGTCTGAGCATGTGGTGGCAATTCTTTAAGACTAGTGACAAGCTTAAGTGCTTTTCTTTTTGTTGAAACAGGCAGAGGCATACTGGCTACCAGGAGATTAAGAATAAATCAGAATGGTGAGCAGCACATGTTTCCTTCCTACAAGCCAGTGCAAGGATTATTCATAAGTCAACATCCCTGCCTGTCACAGACTGCCATTCAGGTCATGATGTTCATAGTCACCAGTGTTATATTGCAGCTCTTTATATCCCTCTCTCTCATCTCTTCCCTTCCAGGAATAGAAAAAGTATGGTCTTGAGTTCAACTCTAAGGGTACCTGGAATATATTGTAGAAGAAAAGATGGTGGTCTGAGCTTGGACTGAGGGAGAAGTTGTCCCTCAGTCTTACAAGGCTTATGGGCCCATTCTGGGCCAGGAGGGGTTGTTGCTGTTGTTCCTAAGGGCAAGTTTCCAAATGTTTCATTTTATGAACTCCTAGGAAGCATCAAGCTCCCTTACAAAGCAGTCATTAGGTACTGCTTGCTACTGTTAGGCAGGTATTATTATTAGTTTGCAATTTGATGGCTGGGTATCCCTGTATCAATGTCCTCCAAGCTGATGCAAAGCAGAACCTCATGGATGAAAATGGAGAAAGGTCCTTGTGGAATAAATTAAAAGTATACATCACTAAGGACTGTAGTTCTGTCCCTGCATTAGTAGTGAATATACTCATATTAGCATATGCTCACTGTGGAAGCAGGTGATGTCTACAGATGGTGACATGTACCTTCTGTCTACTTAACACAGAGTTCAGTGTTCTCTAGAAAAGGGAACTGGACAACAACCAGTTTTCACACAGCAGAAGGTCTCATTGCTTCTATTAAGATTTTAAAACTTTTAATACATCATTGATTTTTACACTGCTTGATTGTGCTTTCTCAGTTTGAATATAAAGGGCCCTATAACCTACCAAAGACTTCAGGAAAATCAGTTCTTGTCTTGGAAGTAGATGAGGTGGACAGTTGACCAGGAAAACAAGGCAATAGAGACCCAGCCAGCAAGGCTTTTGCGTTACATAAAGTGAGGGGATCTCATCTCTTTCCAGTGGTGTATCTTGAGAAAGACTAAATTCCTGCAAAAGCAATAGGTTCACCACCTTCTGTAACAATGTTGTGACCCCAGAATACAGTGAGTTGGAATCTAAGGCACACTCAGCTATCGTGTGTCCAAAGTGATTATGGAAATAGTGGTGGTGAATTGCAATTACTTCCATATTGTCTGACTCTGCTCAAGGATTACCATCGCCCCCACCCCTGCCTGCCATTCTTCTCCTTCTATTCTATTCTTTCCACATTCTGTTCCTGTGGGGCTATCTCTCAATCAGACATCATTTTGTAAGATTCACAGAGTTTTTTTTTGGGGGGGGGGCAGGGAGGAGAATGAAAGCATTATGTAGATAGATCTTTTTTTAATTTAATGCCCACTGTTCCACTGAACCTGAACAAACCTATGCCTTTTCATGCGCCCACCATACTTCTAGATCTTTTCCTCTAAAATACTTTCATACTTCTGATTCTTTTTTAAATCTAAAGAAGTAGAATTCATGTTACTTTTCATACTTTGTAAATCTCAGTTTAGGTTCAAGCTGTGCCATTGGTGAATAGGCAGAAAGGTGTATGTTGGATGTAAAACTCTGGATCCTAAAAGTGAATGAATCTTCTAGCACTGAAATTCCAGCTAATTTTAAGGTTTGGAGAAATAAGTATAATCTATTGCTATACTGCCTGAGTCCACAATGTGGATACATGAAAAGCAATATGAATATGAAGAGGCCCTGTGGCCCTCTGTGGCTGCCTACTTAAGCTCTTGTCTTCTTCTTTTCCCTTCGAAGCCTAAGCTCACCTTTTGGGGCTACGCAACAGTGGGCAAGAGGACTTACTTCAGTGTCATATATGTATTATATTTTAATAGGTATTATGACAATACCAGCCTTATATAGTCATACTGAGATTTTTTTGTTGTTGTTGTTCAAGATGGGGTTTCTCTGTGTAGCTTTGTACCTTTCCTGGAACTCGCTTTGGAGACCAGGCTGGCCTCAAACTCACAGAGATCCACCTGCCTCTGCCTCCTGAGTGCTGGGATTAAAGGCATGCACCACCACCACCCGGCTGCCATACTGAGAATTTAAAGAATAAATTTATGAAGAATATTGGGGCAGTGTCTGGCATGTGGTCTGTGCAATAAAAATATTCATAATTCTATTTATCATTGTTATTCTGTTTTATTTTCTCATTGATGTGTATCATAAGTGAAAATACTTTGTCTATTTTCTTATCTTTTTTTGTATGCCTTATTAGAAGGCCATTTCTATAGGACAGAGAACTGGTACCCAGCATGAAGCTATCTGGCAAGTATTCCATATATTCAGGGTATAACAGAAAGCAAAACACTGCATAAAAGTTAGTGAAGAAAAAAGGCTGAGCAATTCTGACTAGGGCTCAGCTAGAGATGCTGTTTTCCCAGCCCTCCTCAAATGCTGGAAATGCAGCTATCTGGGATTTGAAGTCTTCTTTGGATAGGGCTGGTTTAGACAAGGCTTCTTAGAGCTTGTTCCACATGAATCCTCGTACTTGCCTGGAACATCAACTGAGAAGCAAAGAACCTGGATGAAAAGCACTCAAGTATTTAAAGCTCTAAGAGCAACAAGTATGAATAGAAATAGGTCTTTGAAGAAACATGCCATTGATCTATTCAAGTCAGCATCATGAGGGTAAAGGAAATAACTACAGTCCTGGCCTTGGAGTTTCTCAGCTTTGATTCAGGAGGCATCTCATCTGACTGAACTTTATTTTTTTCCTTTTCCTTATTTAAAATTCACCTATCTCTGATAGTTTTAATGAAATTATGAGTACCAGCTTCAATGCTATTCATGTCTTTCTAGATTCAGAGTCATCCTGGATTTAACCCAGGGATATACAGGACACGTAGTTGAGAAGCAGAATCTAGTGAAAATGACAGGTGACAGTCCAGTCCCATTCATCCTACAAACAGGTTTCATCTATGTGAATGTGAAGCACATTAAAGGTAAAGGTTAATGAGTGGCTATGGTATGATTTTTCTCTTGTCAGAAAACACAATCTGAGTCACATGGTTCAGAGGACAAAACATACCTGGGAGATTTTGATAGCATTCCTGGAAGGACCTGGGAGATATTAATCCATCTTTGGGGAAGGAAGTGGATATACAAAGAGATGGACAACTTGTCAGCATCCATAGAATGCCCATAGCAATTAGGAACACATGCTGCAGTTTGAAGTGAAAGGAGTGCAGGTTGGTGAGTTGCAAAAGTAGATGCTCACAATGGGAAAACCTTTCAGAGAGACTTACCTCCATGGGGTGGAATGGTTGGCTAGCATTTAAAAGCTGTAGATGCTGTAGTGTGATTGTCTGGGTCTGCCTCAGCCTCTACTTACTCAAGTAGTAAGTCCCCACTGGCACTCTTAGAAGCACTATCTTTGCAGCATTTCCTCACATCCCTATCCTGGGGCTGCCACATTCCTTGCTGCCATAAATTCTGGGGTTATTTCCCTTACTTCCTGTAAACTGAGCTTGGCCTGAACCCCTACACATGCACTTGAAGTTTTCACCTGGAAGACCTTACCCATGGCTTGATTTTAAGTTCCATTTATAAGTTGACAATGTCCAAACCTTCGTTTTCCTTCTTTTGCCTGTGATTAGAGGCACTACCTCACACATCCACCTGTCTCTTTCCATGCTTCTGGAGTAGTTAATAAAAGCATCAAAGTTACCATGAATAAGCTTTATAATAACTCCCTCTCTCTGCCCTAGAATTCTCATCACAGGAAATGAGACCACTACCCCTTCAGTGAGGCTGAGTGGAAACAATGGTGTTTGCAGGGTCCTTCTGTCCTCCAAACCTCACTCCCACACACATAGTCTGTAGTCTGTCAATGAGTTTCATTTCCTCTCCCTCAAAATGCCCATGACATTCTCTCTGCTCATCCTGTCCATCCCAGACTGGCAACAGGACCAGGAGTCATTTCCTTGTCTTTGAAGGCTTCACAGTAGAGTCCCTAGATAGCTTTCAAAAAGTGTTGTCAGCAGTCTGGGGAGCAGTTTCTGTCAGTGAGATGTTTGCCATGAAAGCATGAATACCTGAGTTCAGATACCCAGCATTATCATAAAAGCTGCACATTACACTGTTTATCTATAACCTCAACACTGGGGAATGGAGGAGGAACAGAGACAAAGGTCTTTTAGGGCTCACAGGACAGCCTGAAGCAAAATAGTGAGTTCCAGGTTCATCGATAGCTCCCATCTTAAAAAGAAGGATGGAGAGCACTGGAAGTAGAGATAACATCAACCTCTGGTCTCACAGGCACATACAGACATACACATATGTATATGCACCTTCATTCACATGCATGCATATTACACAAATATATACACATACCCAAATACACCACAGAAAGACAGAAAGACAGACAGACAGACAGACAGACAGATACACACACACACACACACACACACACACACACACACACACACACATCCACCACCACCACCACCACCACTACCACCACCACCATCAATCAGATGGATGGTATTCCCAGGACAGGAACACATGCTTTCCTAGAAAATTGTGTAGTCCCTCCATTTTCTTCCCAGAGTCCAGGATTCACCTTCTTGTGGTGGTCTTTCTGGACAGTGACATATAACATAACTCTTGGTGGCTTATGGTAGATGATTCTCTCTTTTCTCAAACAGCATCTAAGCATTGAGTACAGAGATGTAAATTGCATACATAGCCTTAGCACAGCCCTAGTGAAGCAACAATTCACTTATTAAAGAAGCAAGTGGATACTCATTAGAACCCCATTTTGCTTTGTTCACTCACTGCATACCGGGAGGCTAGTCACTATGACAGGAAGGGAAGGCACAGGCTGGAAGCCTCTAAAGATGTAAGAACCAGATTTACTTTTCTTTGATTGAATGATACAACAGTATGTTCTATAATCCAGCTCCCAGGACAGGATGAATGAGCTTCTGTTGTATTTCTATATGCCTCCCCAACAGGGTAATAGGTAGCATGGGCTTCAGGAATTTCACTGGATCTGGGTGAAGAAGGAAAAATAAAAGTATCTACTTCTCTCTCTCTAAAACTCTGTCTTTTCTCTGTTCAGAGCAGCATTGATTCAGAGTCCCCTCCATTCCCCTGCGATTGCCAAGACTTATGTTCTATGATTGCATGAAAGGACATTATAGTAGTTTGAATAGGAATGATCTCTCTCTAGCAGTTTATGCTCATATATTTAAATACTTGGGGACCAAGGAGGTGTGCCACTGGGGGTAGGCTTTGAGGTTTGAAAATCCATACTATTCTCAAATTGCTCTGCCTCCTGCTTATGGATCAGGATGTAAGCTCTCAGCTACTTGTCTAGTACCATGCTTGACTGCTGCCATGCTTCTTGCTATGATGGTCTGTGACTGCATTCTTGCTGAGCTCCTGACCTGGCTCCAAAGAGTAGCACCTAGCCCTAATCCTTCCCTTGTTTAACCAATACCTTTTGTTTCTCTTATCACCCTACAGGGAATCTTGTTTGAGAGTCAAGGATCATAGAGTATCCTAAGGATCAAAGGCCTATGCAAAACTTGGTTCAGGAAATCCAGAAAACTGTGATACCTGAGAAATTTGCACTTGACATTTTATCTCTGGGAGCTCCTTTTAGGTTGCTTTGAAGGTACTGAAATTAACTGGCTAAACTGTAATTAGAGAGAAATCAAAATGCCCTAGGCAAAGGGATAGTGCTTCAGTCCTTCCCCCGGAGTTATGAAAGGCTAGATTCATTCTTAAGATGCCTCTGAGTCTTCTTTTCACAGAGCCACATAAGCCCACACACCTGTGCCATGACACACAGCTGCAATTGGCACCCATCGCGATGCACATAGCATGAAGAAGGACAAAGGATGCACTGGAGAAGAACAGAGGAGCTGGCCATCTTACGAACTGGAGGAAAGTGATCTTAGGGTAAGAGGACTCCAGGATCAGCAGGGTCATGGGGAATTTAAACTCTGCATCTCAGGAGCAGCAAAATATACAATTGCTAAAATGCTTGTCAAGATAAAAAGTGGTAGCTGCACAATTTTTAAAGATAGAAATACAATGGCTTCTAAGACAGAAAATAAATCAAGGAAAAAGACCTTTCTCAATAGAGAAGAGGAAAGGAAAGGAAGTAAAAGGAAATTTCCTGTTAGAAAAGGGAGAAATTTTTTTATCAAGAAAAAAAGAATTTTCCCAGTAAAAAGGGGAAAAATATCAAAACTAAAAATTATGAGGCCTAAAAATTAAAAGACCTCATAAAAGAAAAATAAAAGACAGAAAAAAGCCTCTTCCCAGTAGTAGAAAAGGCTCTTTCCAATGTAAGAAACTGAGGATAGCTAATACTCTGAGCTCTTTCTGCCTGCCAGCACAGAGCAGCGGCATCTGAATTACAAAGAATCAACAGGTGGGCTCACTGCTGCAGCTTGAACAAGAGCAAACCCAGAGCTTAGAATTTTGTTGTCTGTTTGCTTAACCTTGATTTGAATGTTTTTTATTTTTCCCTCAGAGTGGGAATAACTCATTACTAGTCATCCCTTCATGCAAGAAAGAGGAGGTTGAAATGGGCTCAACTTCTGATGAAGAACTGTTGCAGTCAGGACATGGAATTCTAAGTCAATGAGAGGATGTTCTTTTCTTTTGATTGTCTAATAAATGTTTGGATGAATGTTTGTTTTTCATGGTAGATAAACTAAAGGAACAGGATTCATAATTTTGAACTATTTATTGGGTATGCTCTTGTCTGTATCCTCTTGATCATCACTAAGAATCTGGCTCTGCTCTTTAAGCTGCTTTCTAGAAATTCTTGGTTAAATTCTATAGAAATATAACATCTGAAACAGATTGGTTTGTTAGCTTATTAAATAATATGGTTGCTAGGATAAAAACCCATAGAAAATAATCTCTTACCAATAAAAAAGTTACAAAATTATTTTTCCATGGAATAAAATATTGACAAATTATTTGGTTCACATTGTTAATAATTGGTAATTTGCACTACTATGTTACTAGCAATCTATAAAAAAGACCCTCTTTTTAAGATTTTATAAAAATACTCCAGAGTATTGCCTAAAGTTACCTCTTAAAATCCTATAGAGATTGTATTTAATGCTTTTATAAATGGCACGTATGAAAAGGACCATGGAAATAGAAGCTGGTGATAGAATTGCTCAATTATTATTGTTTCCATATCTTAAATGCAAAGTGGTGCTTATATATATGTAGAAGTGGAGGCATTGGTAGTACAGGAGAAAAGGTGTTTTGGAAAGCAATTATCAATGATAAGTGGCCTAAATTAAAGTTGAATTAAAAGGAATTGAGATTGAAGCATTATTGGATTCTGATGCTGGATATATCTATAATTTCACAAGAATCCTGAGATCCCGACTGGTCTCTACAAGAAGTCTCCACTTAATTTGTTAGCATTGGAACCTTATCTCAAGTAAAACAGAGTATATAATGAATCAGTTGTATAGGGCCTAAAGGACAGGTAAGAATGGTAAAGATTTATGTTGCTGATATAGCCATAAATTTATGGGAAGAGATTTGTCACAATAAGGAACTCAGATTAATATTCCTACAATTTTAGAAACAGCTCAAAAATTGATGCTTAAAGTAGGATATATTCCTGGAAGAGGCCTCAGGAAAAACTATAAGGGAAGATAACAGGCTATGCAGGTTATACAAAGGCAAGGTAGGAGAGGAATTGGCTATCCAAATTTAGAATAGGAGCCACTGCCAATAGCCTAACTGTCTTTAAAATGGCTAAGAAGTCTGTGTGGGTAGAGCAGTGGCCCTTAACTAAAGAAAAATTGCAGGCACTTGAAGAACTTGTAAAAGAACTGTTAGAAGCACATCGAAGAAACTGCTAGCCCTTGGAATTCTTCTGTATTTGTAATAAAAAAGAAGTCTGGAAAGTGGAGAATGTTAATTGACCTAAGAGCTATTAATAAGATAATTCAACCTATGGGATTCTTATAGTCTAGGATTATGTTATCTTCTTTATTACCTAAAAGTTGGCCTATTATAGTTTGTGTTTTACAAGATTGCTTCTTTTCCATCCCTTTATAAGAACAGGATAGAGAAAAATTTGCTTTTATAATTCCTACTTATAATAATGCTCAACCAGTAAAGAGATATTATTGGAATGTCTTCTCATAGGGAATGCTAAATAGGCAAGTCTGTGTCAATATTTTGTAAACCAGTCATTGAAAGTGGTACATAAACAATTTCCTCAATGTATTATTTATCATTATATGGATGATATTTTATTGGCTGGTTCTTATGCAGATAACTTAGAAAAAATGTTTAGGGTAATACAAAAAAATTTACCCTATTGGGGATTACAAATATCTCCTGAAAAAATACAAAGAGGAGATTCTCTTAGCTATTTAGGCTATAAATTAAGTAAACTGAGAATCCAGCTGCAGAAGGTACAGATTAGGAGAAACAGACTGCATACTCTTAATGATTTTCAAATATATTGGGTGATATTAATTGGTTGCCTAAAGTTAGATTGTCTACTTGAGAATTAATGTGTTTCAAATTCTACAAGGAAACTCAGATTTAAACAGTCCAAGACAGTTAACAGCTGAGGCTGAAAAAGAATTAGCCCTGGTAAAACAAAAAATTACAAAATGCCTATGTGGATAGACATAAGTAGACCTTATGAAGAAGTGTATTTTAGTAATTTTACCTTCAAATCCTTCCCCTACCTGACTCATTATGCAGACAGAGGATTGTATTTTGGAATGGATATTTTTAGATCACAGAGTAAAAAATTAAAAACCTATATAGAAAAAGTTTCAAAACTAGTTATAAAGGGACAGTTAAGACTTTGTCAATTGTCAGATATGGATTCAGCTGAGATTATGGTACCCTATACCAATACAATTGTTGAGAGATCTAACCTCACCCTAAAAGAGATGCTTGTTAAACAGAAGGGGGATATGAGGACCCCCAGAGATAGATTGCATAATACTTTACTAACTTTAAATTTTTAAATGCTAATGAAATGGGAACAAAATTGAGTTATGGAAAGAATTGTTGAATCAAGTCAGCCTATGTATTATAAATATTTTGACATCAAAGTAGTCAAGGGAAAGTATTAAGTTAGGGCTGAAGTTATGCTTATGTTTCCACAGGAGATAATAAATTGTGAATTTCATCAAAATTGATAAAAATCCACCATGAGCAAAAGATCTCCAAGATGCTGCTGCTGCAGAAATGCCTCTGCCAAAGTCAAGACATGGTAGACCTTTGCAAGAAACAACTAATCCTCCCACCTGGGACAGCTTAAGAGTTTGTGTGACAAAGGAGAGATGATACTTTGCATGACTCAAAAGCCTCTGAGTGCTACAAACTTATTTCTCACCATGCTTTCCATGGTAATGGTGCAGGTAAAAGGGATGGATCATAATTATTGGGCTTATATCCCCAATCCTCCAATTAACATAGCAGTAAATTGGGGAGATAGGAATATTCCTGTAGTGATTAATGAATCTTCTTTGTTACCCGGTCCTTATGACAACTGAGTTTTCACTCAGCCAATGGAGGAAGGTAAAGTGATTGACAATTACACCATTGGAGAATTCCTATTTGCATGGGAAATGGAATTCAGAGCCTAAAAATAACCTCTCAAGTGTGGCTATCCATAGTCAATACTACCCAAGATTATCATAGTAAGTTTTATATGCTTCATGCATCCAGTTTTAAAGGACAAGAGAGTAATGCTACTAATTCAATAAATCTACCATTCTGTGAGATGAGGGTTACCAACAAGAAATCTGACTGGGTACATTAGCAACAGTGTAAAAGTGAGAAAAATTGCGTGCTAATTAATATCTCCCAAGAAGACATCATTGATTGATGTTTTATAGCAACCTTCAAGGGAAATACTCTCACTCAGAGTTAAGATAGAAATGGTATAATATAAATGGAACTGTGGAAATCAGTGCTTCTATTAATGAACCTATTCAGTGGCATTGAGTTGGAATGGCAAGTGCTCTTCTGCAATTTGGTCATTCAATTCAGACTAACTTGTGGAAATTGGCAAGTGCCTTTCACCCTCTTAAGGCATGGGAAGGAAAAATAAACATTAAGGATGATGTACACTCTGTCTTTTAGACAAAGCCATCCTATTATGGCATATGTACTATTATCTTACTTGCTATTAAAGGGAACTGTACAATGGCACCCAAATAATTACAGCATCACTTGTGAATGGTGCACCCTTCATACCTGTGTATTTCTAGTAGTTTTTAAATTTGACTTTTGAAAGTTTATACATTTTTAAAGCAAGGCTGGATACCAGTGAAGTTGTCAAGGCCATGGCAAGACTCTCCTGTGATGATCCTGGTACAGAAGCTCACTGAAAGAATATTGGAAAAAAACATGTCATATGGCTGTACTGGTGGTTGCAGTTATTTTGGGTATCATTGCATTGACAGCTATGGCAGCAACAGCTGGAGTGGTGCTCCATAAAGAAATCCAAACTGCTGAATTCATTAGAGACTGGCATAGACATTCAGAAGAACTTTGGACTGAACAAAATAAAATTGATAATGAAATAGTAAATGAATTAGGCATATCAAAGAAAGAGAATTACTGACCAATCTCCCTCATGAATATTGATGCAAAAATACTCAATACAATACTGGCAAACCAAATCCAAGAACACATGAAAAAATCATCCACCATGATCAAGTAGGCTTCATCCCTAAGAAACAGGGATGGGTTCAACATAAGAAAATATGTCAATGTAATCCATCATGAAAAGAAACTGAAAGAAAAAAACCCACATGATCATTTCATTGGGTGCTGAAAAAGCTTTTGACAAAATCCAATACCCTTTTATGATAAAGGTCTTAGAGAAATCAGGAATGCAAAGAACATACCTGAACATAATAAAGGCAATTTACAGCAAGCAAACAGCCAACATCAAACTAAATGGAGAGAAACTCAAAGCAATCCCACTATAATCAGGAACAAGATGAGGCTCTCCACTCTACACATATCTATCCAATATAGTACTTGATGTTCTAGCTAAAACAATAAGACAACAAAAGGAGATCAAGGGGATACAAATTGGGAAGGAAGAGTAAAACTTTTGCTACTTCAAGACAGTGTGACACCAAAAATTTTATCAGGGAACTCCTACAGCTAATAATTTATTAGCTTTAATAGTATGGCAGGGCACAAAATTATCAAAAAAAAATAGACCTGTATACAAATGATAAATTGACTGTGAAAGGAGAAATCAGAAACATCACCCTTTACAATAGCCATGAATAACATAAAATATTTTGGTGTAACTAAAACCAAATAAGTGAAAGAACTGTATGACAAGAACCTTAAGTCTTTGAAAAAAGAAATTGAAGAAGATATCACAAAATGAAAAGATCTCCCATGCTCTTGGATTGGTAGGATCAACATTAAAAATATCAATATTACCAAAAGCAGTCTACAGATTCAATGAAATCCCTATCAAATTTTTAACACAATTTTTCACAGACCTTGAAAGAGCAATACTCAACTTCACATGAAACAACAACAACAACAACAAATCCAGGATAGCCAAACCAATCCTGTACAACAAAAGGAACTTCCAGAGGCATCACCATCCTGACTTCAAGCTCTACTATAGAGTGATCATAATAAAAACAGCTTGGTATTGTCATAAAAACAGACATGTGGGCTCATCTAGACCAGAGGTGAGTGCCTGGGGTCATACCCAGAGAAGCCTGGGCATGAGCTGTTTCAGGGATGACCTGCCCAACTTGGCCCCAGTTTCTAGCCATTGGGCAGGGCCCCTGGGAAGGTTCGCCTTCTCTAAGACCCCCAGGAGACCCTGCAGTCTACATCCCCTGTCCCCACACCCATCTGCCCGAGACACCCCCCCCCCTTCCTGATAATTGAAGACCAGCCACCAGCGCCCATCTGGACCAGAAAGGCTTCCTGGAATGCCAAATCTGTCAGCTCTGTCTGGACCAAGAGTGCTGATAAGGCTAAGAACGAATCCACGAGGAGATGGGCAGATGTCAAGGCAGAGTACATACAACAAAATAAAGAGCAATACAGCAACACCAGAACCTAGCCCTCCTCCAACAGCAAGACCTGAACATCACAAAATGGAAGAATCAGAAGAAAGCAATCTTAAGAATAACATCATGAAGATGCCAGAGGCCTATAAAGAAAAAATCAAAAATGAAATTGAGGAACAGACAAACAAAAATGGGAAGAACGCTATAAAAAACTAGAAGAAAAGACAAATAAAGCAGAAGAAAACAATAAATACCTGAAAGAAAACCATGAAAAAGCAATGGAACAGATGAGGGAAACAGTCCAAGACCTGAAAAGGGAAATAGAAAAATGAAGAAGACACAAACAGAGGGAATGATGAAAATAGAAAATCTGAGTAAACCAACAGGACCTACAAATGCAAGTATAACCAACAGAATGGAAGAGATGGAAGAGTAGATCTCTGCCATTGAAGATATGGTAGAAGAAATAGATTCACCAATCAAAGAAAACACTAAAGCCAACAAAGTCATGACCCAAAATGTTCAGGAAATTTGGGATACCATGAAAAGACTAAACCTACGAATAATAGGAATAGAGGAAGGAGAAGAATACCAACTCAAAGGCACAGAAAATATATTCACCAAGATCATAGAAAAAAAACTTTCCCAACTTAGAGAAGGAAGTGCCTATGAAGATACAAGAAGCCTATAGAGTACCAAACAGACTAGACACCCCAAAAAAGTCCCCTCACCACATAATAATTAAACAACCAAACATACAGAATAAAGAAAGGATAATAAGAGCAGCAAAGGAAAAAGGCCAAGTGACTTATAAAGGCAAACCCATCAGAATAACACCTGACTTTTCAATGGAGACTTTGAAAGCCAGAAGGACCTGGACAGATGTAATGCAGACACTAAGAGACCATGGATGCCAGCCTAGATTAATACACCCAGCAAAATTTTCAATCACCATAGACAGAGTGAACAAGACATTTCAAGACAAAGCCAGATTTAAACAATACTTATCCACAAACCCAGCCCTACAGAAAGCATTAGTAGGAAAATTCCAACCTAAGAAAGTCAGATACACCCATGAAAGCACAGGCAACAGATAACACCACATCAGTAAACCCCCAAAGAAGAGAAGTACACACACACACACACACACACACACACACACACACACACACACACACCAGGAATGAACAATCACTGGTCATTAATATCCCTTAATATCAATGGACTTAATTCACCTATAAAAAGACACAGGCTAACAGAATGGATACGAAAGCAGGACCCATCTTTTCTGCTGCATACAAGAAACACACCTCAAATTCAAAGATAGACACTACCTAAGAATAAAAGCCTGGGAAAAGACTTTCCAATCAAATGGTCTTAAGAAACAAGCAGTTGTAGCCATCCTAATATCCAGCAAAATAGACTTAAAACTAAAATCAATCAAAAGAGATCAAGAAGGGCATGACATACTCATCACAGGAAAGATTGTTGTAAATTGCCTTTATTATGTTTAGCAATTTACAACAAGCCAACAGCCAACATGAAATTAAATGGAGAGATAAACAAAGATATTCCACTAAAATCAGGAACGAGGCAAGGCTGTCTGCTCTCCCCATACTTATTCAATAAAGTACTTGAAGTTCTAGCCAGAGCAATAAGACAACATAAGAAGATTAAAGGGATACAAATTGGAAAGGAAGAAGTCAAGCTTTCGCTATTTGCTGATGACATGATAGTATTTATGAATGACCCCCAAATTTCATCCAAGGAACTGATACAGCTTATAAACACTTTCAGCAACATAGCAGGATACAAGATCAACTCAAAATAATCAGTAGCCCTCCTATATACGATTGACAAACAAGCTGAGAAGGAAAACAGAGATACATCACCCTTTACAATAGTCACAAATGATATAAAATACCTTGGGGTAACATGAACCAAGCAAGTGAAGGACCTATATGACAACAACTTTAAGAAGATGTCAGAAAATGGAAAGATCTCCCATGCTCATGGATAGGTAGGATTAACATAGTAAAAATGGCAATCTTACCAAAAGCAATCTACAGATTCAATGGAATCCCCATCAAAATACCAACACAATTCCTCACAGACCTGGAAAGAATAATACTCAACTTCATATGGAAAAACAAAAAAACACAGGATAGCCAAAAGAATCTTGTACAATAAAAATCACCTCTGGAGGCATCAGTATCCCTGACCTCAAGCTCTATTATGGAGCTACATTAATAAAAACAGCTTAGAACTGGCATAAAAACTGACATGTGGACCAATGGAATCAAATTGAAGACACTGACTTTAATCCACACACATATGAACATGTAATTGTTGACAAAGAAGTCAAAAGTGTACAATGGAAAAAAGAAAGAATCTTCTACAAATGGTCCTGGCATAACTGGATGTCAACATGTAGAAGGCTGAAAATAGATCCATATCTGTCACCATGAACAAAACATAAATCCAAGTGGACCAAAGACCTCAACATAAATACAATTACTCTGAACCTGATAGAAGAGAAAATAGGAACTAGTCTTGAACACATTGGCATAGGAGATCACTTCCTAAATATAACACCAGTTGCATAGACACTGTGCTATCAATGGGACCTCTTGAAACTGAGAAGCTTTTGTAGAGCAAAGGATACCATCAACAAGGCAAAGTGACAGCTCACAGAATGGGAAAAGATCTTCATTGTTTGGTCCCACATCTGACAGAGGACTGATATCCAGAATATATAAAGAACTCAAGAAATTAGACATCAAAATGCCCAACAGTCCAATTAAGAAATTGGCTATAGAGCTAAACAGAGAATCATCAGCAGAGGAAGCTCAAATGGCTGAAAGACATTTAAGGAATTGCTCAACATACCTAATCATCAGGGAAATGCAAATCAAAACAACTCTGAGATACCACTTTACACCCATTAGAATGGTTAAGATCAAAAACACTGAAGACAGCTTATGCTGGAGAGGATGTGGAGCTAGGGGAACTCTCCTCCACTGCTGGTGGGAATGCAAGCTTGTACAGCTACTTTGGAAATCAATATGGTGCTTTCTTAGAAAATTGGGAGTCAATATCCCCCAAGACCCAGCTATTCCACTCTTGGGCATATACCCAAGGAATGCTCAATCATACCACAAAAGCACTTGCTCAGCTATGTTCATATCAGCATTGTTTGTAATAGCCAGAACCTGCAAACAACCTAGATGCCCCTCAACTGAAGAATGGATAAATAAAATGTGGTACATATATACAATGGAGTACTACTCAGCAGAGAAAAACAATGACATCATGAGGTTTGCAGGCAAATGGATGGATCTAGAAAAAATCATCCTGAGTGAGGTAACCCAGACTCAGAAATACAAACGTGGTATGTACTCACTCATAGGAGGATACTAGATGTAAAACAAAGGATGACTAGACTCCTACTCACAACTCCAGGGAGGCTACCTAGAAAACAGGACCCCAAGAAAGACACAGGGATTGCCCAATGATAGAGAAATGGATGAGATCTACATGAACAACATGGACGTGAGTGGAGGTAATGAAGAGCAAGAGTTTAGGGGAGCGGGAGATCCCAGCTGGCTCAAAAACAGAGAGGGAGAACAAGGAATAAAAGACCATGATAAATGAAGACCCCATGGGAATAGGAAGAAGCAAAGTGCTAGAGAGGCCCACAGAAATCTACAAAGATACCCCCACAATAGACTACTGGCAATGGTCGAAAGAAAGCCCAAATTGACCTAAATTGACCTACTCTGGTGATAAGATGGCCAAACACCCTAATTATTATGCTAGAAACCCCATCCAGTGACTGAGGGAACCAGATGCAGAGATCTACAGTCAGGCCCCATGTGGAGCTCCAGGAGTCCAATTGGCAAGAAAGAAGAGGGTTGGTATGAGTGAGAATTGCTGCGACCAAGGTTGAATAAATCACAGGGACAAATGGCCAAACGAATGGAAACACATGAACTATGAACCAATAGCTGAGGAGCCCCCAACTGGATCAGGCACTCTGGATAAGTGAGACAGTTGATTAGCTTGATCTCTTTGGGAGGCATCCAGGCAGTGGGAGCAGGTCCTGTACTCAGTGCATGAGTTGGCTGTTTGAAACCTGGGCCTTATACAGGGACACTTGGCTCAGCCTTGGAGGAGGGGACTGGACCTGCCTGGACTGAGTCTACCAGGTTGATCTCAGTCCTCAGGGGAGGCTTTTCCCTGGAGGAGGTGGTAATGGGGGGGCCTGGGGGAAGGTGGGAGGGGGGTGCAGGAGGGGGGAGAACAAGGGAATTTGTGGCTGATATGTAAAATTAAATTAAATTATAAAATTAAAAAAACCAAAAAAAAACCAAAAAGGAAGGTTTTACCTTTAACATAATAAAATATAATAAAAATAAAATATAATAGAACAGTTATCAAGCAAGAATTACAGTTAAAATACCTAGTCTATTTGTATTTGGCAAAATTAAAGAAAATATTCTATCACTTATCCTTTATTTGTGAGTCTAAAGTTTTATATCTAATTTATCTTTTATCATAACCAAGGAAAGTTATAGCTACCTAGTCTTCAACTACATCAATGACACCAGAAGGGCATAATATTACCTAAGTAAACAGGAAATGCATTGTAAGCAACTTCCAAAAATCTGGAATGACAGAGACAGCTGGCTGCCTAGAAAGTCACCCAAATTTCTTCTATAATGTTGGGGCATCCATCTTCAGCCTATAGGTCTAGAGTCACTTCTCTCTGTGTCCTGTAGAATGTCTGGCAGGTTCTTCTGTGAAACAGGAACCTGAAGGACCATGTTGCCTTGCAAATTTCAGTGGTCCCCTTCCTACGGGTCCCACATATCCAGTTTATACAACATACTGTCAATCAGTCGATGCAAGGGCACTTGTTTTGCCCAGTGGCTAACTTTTGACATAAAGAAAGCAAACTCCATAGTGAGTTTATTCAATGCCCATCATTCTTTTTGAAGTAATTGGTGCTGCCAGGAGCAGACAGGTCTCATTGTCCAGGAAATCTAAGTTTTTAAAACATTTTAAATGCCATATTCTGTAGGTCTTTGAATTATTTGATTACCTATCTAATTGAAATATATCTATATATACCTAGAAAACTTAACTAACATGGCTATAAGTTTGATTATCACAGATGACTAATTACTAATCTGTATTTCTCAACTATACACTGCAATTTCAAATGAGTTGCACAAACGAAATACTTTAAACAAGAGTAGAAATATTCACACAGTATAACAAAATAAACTGTAAATTTGTATAAATAAACTAACATCTATATCAATTTAAAACATTTTACACAAGTTGTTGGTCTTTAAAAGTAGATTCAATAATATACCGTTTCATCCTATCACATCTATATCATATCCCACTTTTTCTTTATAAAGATATTTACTATGACCAATAACAATTTGTAACCAATCTCTAAACAAAGACAAATATCTATAGTTCAGTTTTTGGGAATATGGGCATAGTTTTCTAGGCTACTTCCTGCTGACTGAGGGTGCTGTATTCTTATGGGTATTCTGAGAAAATTAAGAATTATGGTCAAGTCCTGACTAGAATAGTCTATGATGCTGTATTCTCTGAGTCAGTTGTTTTGAAGCTGTTCTGGATGTTGGATCATCTGGACACCTCTCAGGGGGTCTTCCTTGATCAAACCATATTAGTCTGAAAGCAATCCACAGGTTCTCATCTTCTGTGAAAACAAAAGTAGAACATCTTTTTCAAAGCAACATATCCTTTGACATAAATTTTGAAATTAAGATATCTTTAAAATATACATATTGTTTAACTGAGTAGCCTTTACAAGCAAATGTCTCTCTGCAGTTAAAAATCCCAAAGATGATATAATCCAGACTTTCTGTGTAACTTCCATCTTTACATGGCTTATTTTTATATTATCTTTACTTTTCTTAAAAGACTTTATTTTTTAAAACTTTCTATTTCTTTATATAACTGTCTATATTTCTTTTCTTCTCTCTTCCAAGTCTACATATATTTTTACACACATTATAAACTGTTAAGGGTTTATCCCATCTGAATCTGTTTTATTGTGAATCTATTGCATAAAACTGCAGCATGATTAGGACTGAAATGGCAGCTTTGGCTGCTGGCTCTACCCACCTCAGTTTTCCAACATGGCGAAACTACGTTTACCACCAGCTCTGGGGGAAACATGCTCATCACTGACTCTATGAAGCAGTGGGTCTATGCTTTCATCCAGCAGCATGTATCCCCAAAACCTTTTTTTTTCTTTCCTTTTTCATTTTTGTCTGTACTAGCAAATCTATATGCACCACACATCATGCTGCATGGCTCCCAGTTGCCACCGTGTACAGTGTCAGGAATCTGTCATTGTGCACTCAAGCCCATATGCTGTGAACCCACCATACTGTAGCTCAAGTCCACATGCCATGGCATCTCTGTACCTTGGCATCTCTATATCTCGACCCGCATGAGACATGAAGTACAACACTGTTTTTTGGATCCATTATTGTGTGTTTAGAAGCCCTTTTTAAATTCTTTTAGGCCTTATGGAAATTCGAGAGCCCCACATTGGTATGCCAAATGTAGTTGGAAATTTTCCTGTGTCCTGACTGGCCAGTGTTTGGGACAAATCTCTTCCACTCACAACCCCCAATAAACACACAGAGGTTTATATTAATTATAACTGCTTGGTCATTAGCTCAGGCTTATTATTGACTAGCTCTTAAATTTAAATTAACCCATAATTCTTATTTATGTTTAGCCACATGGCTTGGGACCTCTACTCAGTTCTGCCTTGTCATCTTGCTTCCTCTGTGTCTGGCTGGTGACTTTTGACTCAGCCCTTCCTCTTCCCCACATTCTCCTCTCTCCTTGCCCTGCCTATACTTCCTGCCTGGCTACTGGCCAATCAGCATTTTATTCATCAACCAATCAGAGCAACACATATTCACAGCATACAGAACTACATCCCACAGCATACTGGTGTTGCAGAAACCTCTTGCTATCTTCCAGAGTCATTGATTCCATGGGTAGGGATAGAATAAAAAGATGCCCATCATGTAGAAGTGTTGGTTTTGTGCTTATAAGAAGCTCTTCGGAATGCCTGTTGAGTGAAAGGAGTCTCAAGTAACCCTCAGATAGCTTGAATCCAGGTCCAGTTTCTACTTTGTCTGCAGGATCATTGAGAAATAGTTTACAATCCCCAAGGATTTTGCAATTAATTTATCCACTTGAATTTAGTTTGGAGTTCCTTCTGACAATGGTAGGATCTTTGTCCTCAGCCCAAGATGAACCATGGATATATGTTTCTTTGCCTACAAATATATTCCATAGGCATAAGTACCTCACTAAACCTATATGCATACTTAGGGCACTTGCTACTTCTGAAACAATAAGCAAGTCCCAATTAAATGCATTCTTTTATAATAGTTGCTGTGGTCATGATGTCTCTTCACAGCAATGGAACACTGACTAGGACACCTGGCTAGGATAGATTTTTAGAGTTTCCAGTACTCACAGCTCACACATGGAATAGGGGGTCAAGATGTGTACAAATGATTTGGAGTTCCTCCTTGAGATAAATATGTTTCTTCTTCCTGTTTATTACTTATTTATTTATATTAGTATACTACACACACACACACACATACACACACACACACACATATATATATATATATATATATATATATATATAATATACTCATGGATACTTTAAACAAATGTGCTTACATATTTTGAATTTTGTTAAGAACTATTTTGTGGTTTGCATTTCTCTCATTTTATCCTATGGGAGCTTCTATAGTTGACTCTGGTATCTCTTTGATCCACTTCTGTAATTTTACTTTTAAATTTGTTGAAAAGCACTTTCTTGTGTTCTGGAACCAAGAGATATTTCTGATGCCTTTTCCAGTCTAATTAAAGAATCAGCTACCCTTCCTGTGTGCTCTGATCCTCATAGATCATGGGGAGTGTCTGGGTGTGTACTGTGTACATGTTGCTCTTGTGTCTTATCCTATGTAGAGGTAAAGTGTGTGTGTGTGTGTGTGTGTGTGTGTGTGTGTGTGTGTGTGTGAGAGAGAGAGAGAGAGAGAGAGAGAGAGAGAGAAAGAGAGAGAGAGAGAGAGAGATGACAGAAATATATATGTATTTATACATATTTCTGTGGGTAATCAGCTCCATTTAATTTAAAGAAAACAGGATTTCAGACTTTGATCTCCAACTACTTTTCAGCATAGTCCCCCTAAACTTTCCCTCTCATTATGTGTATGCTTTCATGACAAAACTGAGGTGCTGGCAGTATTAGTCACTTTCCTCTTACTGTGATAAAACACTTTGGTAAAAGCAACTTTATGTTAGTCACAATTCCAAGGCACAGTCCACAGTATCAGTGAAATCATGGTGCAAAGAGCATGAAGCTGATCAATGTGGTGATATTTTGTTTGTGCTCTAACAAATAAAGATTGCCTGAAGATCAGACTGTGGCACTAGCCACTAGTTAGCCATAGAGGCCAGACAGTCGTGGCACACACCTTTAATCCCAGCACTTGGGAGGAGGAAAGAGGAAGGTCAGGAGTTCAAGGCCACCCTGGGCTACATTAGATTGATCCAGTCTAAAAGAGAAACAGAACAGGCAGTGGAGGCTTACACCTTTAATCCCAGCACTTGGGATCACATTCCTTTGATTCTAGTACTGGGGAAGCATGCACCTTTAATCCCAGCACTATGGAGGAGGAGACAGGAAGTGATACATTGGTGGCAGAGAGAGGAATTTAAGGTGAGAGAAGACAGGAGCTTCTCCTCTTTGGTATGAGGATTCAGTAGAGATAAGAAGTCTCTCTTGTGGCTGGCTCCCTTACTTCTCTGATCTTTCAGCATTTACCCGGATATTTGACTCCAGGTTTTTATTATTAAGACCAATTAGGATTCATGTTACACATTACATCTCTAGTCAGGAAGCAGAATAAGATGAGTGCTCATACTCAGTTCACTGTCTCCTCTTTACATAATAATTCCACCCCAGGGAATGCTGCCACACATAGGGTTTAGAATCTTCCCACTTCAATTATTTTAATCTGGATAATAACCCACGGACATGCCCAGAGGCCCCTCTTCCAGGTAATTCTAGATATCATCAAGTTTATAATTGTGATTGACATGAAATATGAATATAGATACAGCAGCAGTTATATTGTTAATCCGAGCTCCACGAGAATCAGCCTTATCAAATAAAGTGGAAAGCTGTAAATCCTATGGATTTTGCTCCTTTTCAAAATTACCTGTTAGTACCCCATTCACTCCAACTCCTTTAGTACAGTTGTTTCAGGCATCTGTAATATACATGGATTATATTCTTCCATTTTGTACTCCATTCTTTAACTTCCTGGTTAAGTTTAGTTTTACAGTGACACTCGTTAAGGTTTACTCTTGAATCTGTAAAATCAGTCCTGTGGGTTTTGTTAGGAAGGACCAGGCATCCAGTTACAGTAGAGTGTGTATTCTTAATAGTTTCATCCTTGGCTTAAATGCCTGTTCTCTACTTCTTGAACTCTCAATACTAATCTCAAATCTACTAACCAGTGATAATTTTAGAATCCTTGTAGTCTGATTACATTGAAAATATTATATAATTATCACACAGTATAGTGGATTCTTAGACTAGCCTTTAATATGAAGCAATATGCTTTTAAACTCTTCTGCATGTCTTTTTGTGACTTGATTTCTTTTTGTTGTTAGATACTATTCCATTCCATGGAAGAACCAGGTGTTTGGCTCTCTATAGTCTCTAGTCTTGATAGTTACAAAGTTTCTGTGAACAATTATATGCAAGATTTTTTTTGTTAACTTGCTTCTTTATTACACACAGATAAACGCTCATAAGTGGAACATCTGGGTTTTATGTTATATCTATGCTGAACTTCAAAAAAGTTTCTGAAAGAGGCCTTCCCTTTGGAAGACATACCACTTGCTTAAAGGCTTCCCAGGTTCTTGCCAGCTTTTGTTATCAGGTTTCGGGAAATCAGTCCTTAAGTAGCCATAGTGACATCTTATCAATTTTTATTTGCATTTTAGTAATGAAAGTTTAGATCCACATTCTATTTGTTTATAAATCTTTAACTGTGTTCAGAACTTTTACTTGCCTTTCATTTATTGATTTTAAGTTGTTGAGTTTTAAGAATTCTTTAAAAAACTCTGGATAATTAACCAGAAGTATGACTTGAAAACGTCTTCTCTTAATCTGTCATTTATATCTTTACTACTTCATATTGTTTTTAATTTTAGTTGTTTACTTCTAAAGTACAGAAATGGCAGCATGGATATTGTGTACCTATACCCCTGTGAGAAAAAGGTTTTAACAATTAGTGGAGCAACAATGAATGACCATTTTTGTATTCTTCTTTCTAAATATTGTTTAGCCTCACTCTTTTACCACCTCTTTATTTAATTTTTTAACATTTCTGAGAATTAAGATCTTCCATGTCGCCGGGCGGTGGTGGCGCACGCCTTTAATCCCAGCACTTGGGAGGCAGAGCCAGGCGGATCTCTGTGAGTTCAAGGCCAGCCTGGTCTCCAAAGCGAGTTCCAGGAAAGGCGCAAAGCTACACAGAGAAACCCTGTCTCGAAAAACCAAAAAAAAAAAAAAAAAAAAAAAAAAAGATCTTCCATGTCAATTTTCTGGCATGCTCTTGGCATTTCAAATGATCTAAGAAGTGCCATCCTAATTATTCAGTAAAAGTGAACTTTTTAAATAATTACAGAAAATGTCATAGAACTTCCAAAGAATTATTTCTAAAGGATGACATGGCATACTTTAATAAAGTTTTGGGAGCTAAACCAACAAGTTTGTACATTCTAAACAACATTTTTGCTTGGAATGAAACTATAAGAATTATGACACTTCACATATAGCACAGTTTTCTGTGGGTTGTATTGGCTTACATGACATTGAAAACAAGATTTACACAGGCACAAAACTTTGCTATCTGCATTAATAATAAAAGATTCCATTTAATTACATCCTTCTGTGTGACTGATATGCACAGCACTTTACATGTATTTTCCAGTTTATTGCTCATCTTTATCTTAAGCAGTGGTCCTACTCAGACATTACAGTGGAGGCCACAGTGCTCAGACCAGATATTTTGAACTGAAAAGTATTAAACAGAGACTATTTTGATGTTCAAGTGTGTGATGGAATCTTTTAAAGATGCCATTTAGACAAGAGGAATACATGATGGATGGAATAGCTATTATGTATCCAGGTAAAGAATTACAAATTCACAGAGTTAAAATGAGCCTTGAAAATCACATGGGCTAGTGTTCATACATGTGTCTGCATTTTGGGATCATGTAGAGATCTGACAAACAGCACAAGTACACTGACCACCAGCTGTAATGCCTGTAACTACCCCATGCCATGTGGTTTCAAGACTTATTTTGCTGCTGAGAGATTTTGACTTAATCTGCTAAGCAGAGAAACTTTTCTCTTCTCTCTCTGTCTCTGTTTCTGTCTGTCTCTCATTCTTTCTGCATGTGGTGAAATACGATTTAACTGTGTGGCCAGGCTGACTTCCACCTCATTATTTTTCTGTCTCAGCTTCTGGAGTGCTGGCATTAAAGGTATTTACTACCATGTTTTGCCGAGTGTTGGATAAATTTTAAATTCCCACATGACTAATGTACAAGATTGAAAACACTGATATTATAGTTTGGATACTGAATGACCCACATAAGCCTATGCTGTAATAAAGATTTTATTGTAGAATTGGTGTTAATGAAAGATTAACCTTAAAAGGATGGAATCTCTTGATAGGTTTTAAGTCATTGGAGAAGTACCCTTAAGGAGGTTATGAGACCCAGATTTCACTCTCTTTCCTTTTTCTTTTTCACATTTCAGCCACAAGCTAAATGGCATTGCTCTACCATGCATTCTTGGCACAGGACCAGAGTAGTGGACTGAAACCTCCAAATTGTGAACCCAAACAAATTTTTGTCTTTATAGATTTATCGTTGCAGGTATTCAAAAGTCCTTTGAGTATATTGACACACTTTCCCAGAATTATTTTCCAGCTTCTGACTTGAAGGTTTCCAGTGATAGTGTTTGAGGACATACTCACCTTTACCAAGAGCACCCTTACTTACACCTGAGATGGGATTTCCATGTAACATTACATGTAATTCTATTCAACTGACTGCTGTGTACTGTTATCAGCAGTGAGAATCCACTTTAACTTGAGAGCAACTAGGCTTTGGTCCCATTGAGCTGCGCTGGAGTCTTAGGGGTCTGGTCTGCTCTAGCAGATCTACTCTGTGCTACTGACCCTTCAGGTCAGCTGCTTACTCTTGGGTAGCTCCATAACTCAGTAAATTCTTCACTCTAATGCTTACCCATTCTTCTAGTTCAGTTAAGGATTCCTTCCTGAACTGACACAGATGTCCCTGCTTTCTATCTTGACCCACATTTGTAACATCCTCTGATCATACCCACTTCATGCTACTTTCACTGTTCCTCACAGCATAGGGCTGAGTCCCTCATGAGTAGGTTCATTTCACTGCCCATTCAACTTCTTGGGGCCATTGGACATTGGCTTGAACAGAAATAGTAGTTCCTGGAGCTGAACTTTGACCTCTGAGGAGTTTAGTTGGGTTTCACCCCCTTACTACTTTCTCTTATTTCTACTAATGGTTTTATTAGCACAAAGAAAATCCCTGTCCTCATGTTGGCTCACATTAAGTCAATTTTTCACATGAAATATAGCAAATGGCATGCTTTCCCAAATTTATATTTGTATAGTTGAATTTTAAAATCAAAGTGAAGAAATTTCATTTCACATCTTAGTTCCTATATATTTATTACTCTTATCTCTCCATGTCATTTAATACCAGGTCTGTCACATAAACTAGATCTGATAATCACTTGGAACCTCCTTCCGAAGTATTAGCAGTGCATTGAGAACTTTGAATCCCACTGTTGGAGAACCCCCATCCCTGGCTCTGGTGGCCTTTTGTATTGTTGTTCAGTTGTCACCCATTCCATGTTTCATCTATTTACTTATGGGGCTATTTTTGAAAAATTTTGTTATAAGCTTTGATAGGATCCAGATATTTATATTTTATAAATACTAATTCATTTTAAGTCATGTAAGCTATTTTCTTCCCTCCAAAATCATGTCTTGATCAATTTTCTTTAACTTAATCTTCCATCTCCACTATCTCATATTTTTGGTTGTGAGCCTAGCCTTTAATGGCTGAGCCATCTCTCCAGCCACATCCCCATTATCTGTAGGGAGACAGGGCATTGCTTTGGGATTTCAGTGTGGCTGGTTAGGCTCAGAAACAACACTTGTTCCACTCTCTTCTGTGTTTATGTATTATCTGCATAGAACATTCTATATCAGTTATCTATCTCTACTTAATAAATCATCTCAAGGTATAGTATTTTTAAACAATAAAACATAGTTATTAATAATATCAATTAATAATAATATAATTATTTTATTAAGACAACATATTATTAATAATAAAATATTGTTATATATTATTATTATATTATTAATATTATATATTTAATATTATACTTTCTAAGGCTATGAAACTCAGAAGTGGCTTTTCTACTTTGCTGGACTTAGGGTGTCTCATGAGTTTGAAGTCAAGATGCCAGCTGGTCCAGTTCTAGCAGTGCAGACTTGTAATCTAAGCCACTCAGTTGGCTGAGACAGGAGGGTTGCAAGCTCAAGGTCTGCTTGAGATATAGAGCAAGTTCAAGACTGCTTTACAAAACTTAGTGAGACCCTTGCCTTTACATAAATAGAATAAGGAATGAAGATGTAGCTAATTGTTAGAGCCTCACATCTCATGTTTAAGGGTACAGGGAAAATGTTAGCTATGTCTTATGAGGCAACTCTGGGGCTGGGGCTGCTCCTGAGGAAGTTCATTCATGTGGCTGGAGAATGCATCTTTCACAGTGTACTTGAATGACTGTTACACAAGGCATTAACTTCCCTCAAGAAGAGTGTCCCAGAAGAGAAAAGAAGTGTCACAGAATCTTCAGATCCTTATGACCTCTCCTCTATTGTTACTGTTGCTTCATTCAGGTCATTCCAAGTAGACCAGAAGTCTTGGCTGTCATGAAAAGGGAATGGAATTCTTCCAGTGGAAAGTGACAAATGATTGTGGATGTATTGTGAAATCAGTGCACATTAGCATTTTCCTTTCCAAGGCAATGAAATATCTTTGACTCTGTGTGCATTTTCAAAACCCACGACTATCTAGCTTCCGATCTTGAAGCCATGGATAAGTAAACAACTAGGGAATTTAATCTGGTGCAGAAAACTCTCCCATGGTCTCAGAGGACAACAGTACATTGTGCCCACTCTCATCCTCCATAGAGATCATGGTCCTTTACATTTTGGAGGTCTTCCTTCCTAGCATGTGTGCTTGTGTGTATTGTAATGGATATGGGAGCTGAGCTTAGTGTGGCTCAGTGTTAGACACTAAGGCTTTGCTCAAAGTATCAACTATGTCAAGAAAGATGGTTTAAAAATCACCTTTACTTTCTCATTTCATTTATTTTTAAACAGATTTTGAAATAATTACATTTGTTCTTTGACAGTTTGTTCACATGTGTAATTCTTTCCGATTGCTTTCACCCCCCACCCTTTCTCATCTCTCCCTCCCTTGTCCAGCTCCCTCTTCTCTACTAGTTCATTTCTTTCTCACTTTCATGTATTTTTGTTTCATTTGTGTCCTTCTGGGTTGATGATGGCCATCTGTGTGGCCACTGGAAGAGAATGGGCACACCAGCAAAGAAACCACTGAAGACTGCATTTCCATGCCAGGTACTCCGAATCTATACTTTCATTTTATACATTAAACAGACTCCTAATTTTAGGGCAACTCTTATGTGCATAAGCATGAGGAACAGAGAGTTGCCTTTCATTGCTGATGCAAACTTATTTGCCTGGTTAGGATGCTACTCCTCAGGCTTCACCACTGGGAACTGACTTTCTACCTCTGTTGCTCTTTTTGTCAGGCACTGTGCACACTTCACACATCTCTATTAGGGTGAAGTCCTCACCTGCTTGGTTCCTATACACAAACTTTGACTCATTTTTATTTACCAGTTTCATATCTCTATGTTAATATAAGCTCATGTATAGTTATTTTTCAGTTTGTATTATGATTCAGTTTTACTCTATATTGTTGTTGAACTTTCTTACAATTTTGCTAATGTGTGGTCACAGCCAGAATCATCTGGTGTATCTTTTATTGCAGAACTAGAATCTATGTTTCTTCAAAAAGCCCTCATTCCTGTCCTCAGAATTCTGTATGTACCTACTATTATTGGTACTTCCTCAGTTCTGGGTGTTCAGCCAGCAGAGCAGGGAAATATATGACTTAATTGCCCGATTCCTCTACACTTTTATAGCAGTGTTGCTGGAGGGCTTCTCTCCAGGTTCCCCAAGCCCCGCAGTCCCACAATCCACTTATAAAATAATCACTCAGACGCTTATATCACTTATAAACTGTATGGCCGTGGCAGGCTTCTTGCTAACTGTTCTTTTATCTTAAATTAACCCATTTTTATAAATCTATAGCTTGCCACGTGGCTGGTGGCTTACCGGCGTCTCTACATGCTCTTCTCCTGGCGGTGGCTGCAGTCTCCCTCCCAGCCTTCCGCTTCCCAGAATTCTCCTCTCTCCTTGTCCCACCTACCTCCTGCCTGGTCATTGGCCATCAGTGTTTTATTTACATAGAGTGATATCCACAGCATAGCAGTGTCAGAATCAACCTGCACAAGAAGCAACCTTCTCAACTAGAGTACTTAGGGCAATTTTTTCTGCCTTTTGTCCTATAAAATTCATTAGTACTTAAAGTTAATTCTTTCACTTCCTCCCCTGAAATGTTTACTTGTTGGTAGATACCTAATTTAATGTATCATCTCAAAGTAATTTGATAAAGATGAATAAATTACTGAACTTTGGAATAAAATTAGAAGTTTGTCCACTGTTACTTAAAATAATTCTGATGTTTCAGTGTTTGAAAAGTTAACATTTGCACACTCTCAGATCATCAAACAGGGTTTGGGAAAAAAAAAACCTTCCATTATTATTTTAGCTTTCATAATGTCAGAAACAGGTATGTGTGTTTCCAAGATGAACCAGATCTAGGAGAAAGCCTGAAATGGTTGGTGCACTGTGTTCCATGAGGTGGAGACACATGAGGTCACAGTACAGGGTACAAAAAAACAATTGACAATGATCCTTGATTCAGAAAGGAATGATTTTTTTTTTATTTGCAATGGAGCCCTGCATGGTGAATGCGACATAATGGTTCTTTCTTGTCTAGGACATTTATGTTTCCTGAGTTGAAAAAAAAAAAGTTTTAGGAAATTCCTTCAATACATCTCTTCCATTTAAATGGAGTAAGTCAGGATTTTTCATTCAAACCTAGAGTGTTGAGTTCCTTGGACATGTCCTGGAGGAGCTAAGACCCAGGTGCTCTTTTATGTACAACTGCTAGTCTAGGAGATGGCTTTTTGTAATCAGATACTGACCATGCTTTACCTCTTGTTCCCCAACATTATGGGTTTTTTTTGTTGTTGTTTATTTAAAAAAATATTTACTTTACATACCAACCCCAGATCACCCTCTTATCTCGCCTTCTGCATACCTTCCCTTCCCCCAACGCACCCCCCATTCCATCCTTCAAAAGAATGGGACCTCCAATGGGGACTCAGCAAAGTCAGTTGAGGCAGAATCAAGCCCCTCCCCGCTCCATCAGGGGTGAGCAAGGCCTCCCAGCACAGGTAATGATCTCCAGAAAGCCAACTCATGAATTAGTGATAGATCCCGATCCCACTGCCAGGAGCCCCTGAAACAGACCAAGCTACACAACTGTCTTCCGTAAGCAGAGGGCCTAGTCTGGTCCCACGTAGGTTCCACAGCTGTTGGTCTAAAGTTTGTGAGTTCCTACGAGCTTTGTTCAGTTATCTCTGTAGATCTCCCCATCACGATCTTGACCCCTCTCCCCCTCCCTTGTTCATAGAATCCCTCTTTACTCTTTTTGACTAGACTCCCAGAGCTTGGTCTGGTGCTTGGCTGTGGATCTCTGCATCTGCTTCCATTAGTTACTGGATGAAGGATCTATGATGACAGGGTGTTCAACAATCTGATTACCAGCGTAGACCAGTTCAGGCACTATTGCTAGTAGTCTAATCTGGGGTTGTCCTTGTGGATTCCTGGGCATTTCCCTAGCACCCGGTTTCTCCCTTAACCCATAATGTCTCTGTCTATCAAGTTATCTCTTTCATTGCTATTCCACTTCATCCCTCCTCCTCCTTGATCATTCTGTTCCCTCATGTTCTCATCCCCATTCACTTCCTTCTATTCCCCCTGCCCCCCACTCATGCCCAGTTTACTCACGGGGATCTCATCTGTTTCCCCTTCTCAAGGCAATCCAAGCAGCCCTCTTAGAGTCCTCCTTGTTTCCTAGCTTCTCTGGAGCTGTGGGTTGTAGTCTGGTTATCCTTTGCTTTACATCTAGTATCCACTTATGAGTGAGAACATACCATGTTTGTCTTTCTGAGTCTGGGTTACCTCACTCAGGATGATATTTTCTAGTTCCATCCATTTGCCTGCAAATTTCATTGTTTTTTTTTTTTTTATAGCTGAGTAATAATCCACTGTGTATATGTACCACATTTTATCTATTCTTTGGTTGAGGGGCATCTAGGTTGTTTCCAGGTTTTGGTTATTATGAATAATGCTGCTATGAACATAGTTGAGCAAGTGTCATTGTGGTGTGATTGAGCATCCCTTGGGTATATACCCAAGAGTGATATAGCTGTGTCTTGAGGTAGATTGATTCCCAGTTTTCTGAGAAGTTGCCTTACTGAAAAAGTGGCTGTACAAGTTCGGACTCCCATCAACAGTGGAACAGTGCTCCCCTTGCTCCACATCCTCTGCAACATACGCTGTCATTGGTGTTTTTGATCTTAGTCATTCTGACAGGTGAAAAATGGTATCTCAGGTTGTTTTGATTTACATTTCCCTGATGACTAAGGATGAGCACTCTCTTAAATGTCTTTTGGCCACTTGAGATTCTTCTGTTGAGAATTCTCTGTTTAGCTCTGTAGCCCATCTTTAATTGGATTGTTTGGTATTTTGAGGTCTAGTTTCTTGAGTTCTTTATATATTTTGGAGATCAGCCCTCTGTCAGATGTGGTGTTGGTGAAGATATTTTCCCTCCTGTAGGTTGTCATTTTGTTTTATTTACAGTGTTTGTTGCCTTACAGAAGCTTCTCAGTTTCAGGAGGTCCTATTTATTAATTACTGCTATCAGTGTCTCTGCTACTGGTGTGATATTTAGAAGTAGTCTCCTGTGCCAGTGTGTTCTAGGGTACTTCCTACTTTCTCTTCTATCAAGTTCAGTGTAACTGTATGTTGAGGTCTCTGACCCACTTGGACTTGAGTTTTATACATGTCGATAGATACGGATCTATTTTCAATTTTCTACATGTTGACATCCTGTTGTGCTAGCACCATTTGTTGAAGATGCTTTCTTTATTCCATTGCACAGTTCTCCCTTCTTTGTTAAAAATCAGGTGTACACAGGTATGTGGATTAACATCAGGGTCTTCAATTTGATTCCATTGGACTATATGTCAGTTTTTATGGCAATGCCAAGCTGTTTTTATTTTTTTCATTACTATACCTCTATAGTACAGTTTAAAGTCAGGGATGATGATGCCTTTTAAAGTTGCTTTGTAGTAAAGGATTGTTTTAGCTGTCCTGCTTTTTTTTTTTCCATATGAAGTATTGTTCTTTCAAGGTCTTGAAGAATTGTATTGGGATTTTGATAGGAATTGCATTGAATCTGTAGATTACTTTTAGTAAGATTGATTTTTTTTTTATGTTTTTATTTATTTATTTATTTATTTTGTTGATTCTGACTCTCCATGACCATAGGAGATCTTTCTGTATTCTGTTATCTTCTTCCATTTTTTTCTTTAAAGACTTAAAGTTTTTGTCATACAGGTCTTTCACTTGCTTGGTTAGAGTTACCTCAAGGTATTTTATATTATTTATGCCTATTATAAATGGTGATGTTTCTCTGATTTCTTTCTCAGCCCTTTTATCACTTGTATAAAGGAGGGCTACTGATTTATATTGTGTGTGTGTTAATCTTGTATCCCACCACTTTACCGAAGGTGTTTATCAGTTGTAGGAGTTCCCTGGTAGAATTTTTGGGGTCACTTATGTATACTATCATATGATCTGCAAATAGGGAACATTTGACTTCTTTCTTTCCCATTTGTACCCACTTAATCTCCTTTTGTTGTCTTACTGCTCTAGCTAGACCTTTGAGTGCTATATTGAATAGATATGGGGGGAGTGGACAGCCTTGTTTCATTCCTGATTTTAGTGGAATCACTTTGAGTTTCTCTCCATTTAATTTGATGTTGGCTCTTGGCTTGCTGTAAATTACCTTTATTATGTTCAGGTGTGTTCCTTGTTTTCCTGATTCCTCCAAGACCTTTATTATGAAAGGGTGTTGAATTTTGTCAAAGGTTTTTTTTTCAGCATCAAATGAGATGATTGTGAGTTTTTTTTTCTTTCAGTTTGTTTATATGATGGATTACATTGACAGACTTTTGTATGTTGAACCATCCCTGCATTTCTGGGATTAAGCCTACTTGATCATGGTAGATTTTTTTTTTTTGATGTGTTCTTGGATTAGGTTAACCAATATTTTATTGAGTATTTTTGCATCAATGATCATGAGGGAGATTGGTCCATAATTCTTTTTCTTTGTTGCATTTTTGTGTGGTTTGGCTATCAGGGTAACTATAACCTCATAAAAAAGAGTTTGACAATGTTCCTTCTGTTTCTATTGTACGAAACAGTTTGAGGAGTATTGGTATTAACTCTTCTTTGAAATTCTGGTATAATTCTGCACTGAAACTATCTGGTCCTGGCTTTTTTTTTTTTTTTTTTTTTTTTTTTTTTTTTTTTTTTTTTTTTGGTTTGGGAGACTTTTAATGACTGCTTCTATTTCTAAGGGGCTATATAGGTCTATTTAAATTGTTTATCTGTCTAGAAAATTGTCCATTTCTTTTAGATTTTCCAAATTTGTGGAGTAAAGGTTTTTGAAGTATGACGTGATGATTTCTTGGGTTTCTTCATTTTCTGTTGTTAAATCCCTCATTTCCTTTCTGATTTTGTTAATTTGGATATTATCCCTCTGCCTTTTGGTTAGTTTGGTTAAGGATTTGTCTCTCTTGTTGATTTTCTTCAAGAACCAACTCTGTGTTTTATTGAGTCTTTGTACTGTTCTCTTTGTTTCTATTTTATTGATTTCAGCCCTGAGTTTGATTACTTCCCAGCTTCTACTCCTCCTGGGTGAGTTTGCTTCTTTTTGTTCTAAGAGCTTTCAGGTGTGGTGTTATGTCACTAGTGTGAGATTTTCAAACTTTTTTTTTTTTAGGTATATAGAGCTATGAACTTTCCTCTTAGTAGTGCTTTCATAGTGTCCCATAAGTTTTGGTATGTTGTACATTTATTTTCATTGAATTGTAGGAAATCTTTATTCTTTCTTTCTTTCTTTCTTTCTTTCTTTCTTTCTTTCTTTCTTTCTCTCTCTCTCTCTCTCTCTCTCTCTCTCTCTCTCTCCCTCCCTCCCTCTCTCTCTTTCTCTCTTTCTTTCTCTCTCTCTTTCTGTCTTTCTTTCTCTCTTTCTTTCTTTTTCTTGACCTAGAGGCGGTTCAGTTGAGAGTTTTTCAGTTTCCATGAATTTTTAGGCATTCTGTAGTTTGTGTTTTTGTTGAAATCTAACTTTAGCCTCTCATGGTCCAATGAGATACAAGGGGTTATCCAATTTTTTGTATCTGTTGAGATTTGCTTTGTGACTGAGTATGTGGTCCATATTAGAGAAGGTTCCATGGGGTGCTGAGTGTGTCTGGGTGGAATGTTCTATAGAGTCTATTAAGCCCATTTGAGTCATAACATCTGTTATTTCCCTTATTTCTCTGTTAAGTTTCTGTCTGGCAGATCTGTCCATTGGTGACAGTGGAGTTTTGAAGTCTCCCACTATTTATGTATGATTTAAACTTTAGTAATGTTTCTTTTACATATGTGGTACCCTTGTATTTGGGGCATAAATGTTCAGAATTGAGACTTCATCTTGATGATTTTTTCTTGTCATGAATATGTAATATCCTTCTCGATCTCTTTTGATTGATTTTAGTTTGAAGTCTATTTTGTTAGATATTAGGATAGCTATACCAGCTTGTTTCTTAAGTCCATTTAATCAGAAAATCTTTTCCCAACCCCTTACTCTGAGGTAGTGTCTCTCTTTGAAGTTGAGGTGTGTTTCTTTTATGCAGCAGAAGGATGGATCCTATTTTCATATCCATTCTGTTAGCCTATGTCTTCTCATAGGTGAATGGAGTCCATTGATATTAATGGATATTAAGGATCCATTTTTGTTAATTCCTTTTTTTTGTGGTAGTATGTGTGTGTGTTTCCTTTCTTTGGAATTTGTTATGTGGGATTATCTATTGCCTGTGTTTTCATGGGTGCATCCTGTAGGGGAAAGGGGCTAGCTAAAGAAATCCACCCTCACCCTAGAACCTGGAACCAGGGAAAAGTAAACAACCTAGATCTAGGACCCAAGCCAGAGAAAGAAACACTTTATCCCTGAACCTAGAACCAAAGAAAGATGCCCTGACTCTGAGACCAGTCAGAATGAAACATCCTTTGTCCCTAGAATCAGAGCCAATGAAAGAATGATGCCCTGGCCTTAGACTTAGAGCTAAGATGCTGTGCTCGATTCAGCAGCACATATACTAGAGCTAAGATGCTAAGAAAGGCCAGTGAAAGAAACACAGTTTGGCTCTGAAATCAGGGCATTCTCTGCCCCTGACCAACTGACTAGTGAAACCAACCAATCACAGAGCAGGAAATCAAGCATATGAGAGGACTGGGTGGTCAGACCAGGACCAAAACAGGCTTCCCTAGCAGCTCTGACATGAACCAGGCCTTAGTTTTGGTTCACTAGAATGGGCTGAAGCTAAGCAAGTAATTCTCAGGAAAACCACAACTTAGGGGCAACCAATCAGCAGGTGCTCCCTAGCCTCCTGCCAGCTCAGCAGGCTCTCAAGCCCCTTCTGTTGGCTCAGTGGATGCACCTCGGACTTCTGCTAGCTAAAAATAACTTTCCCTACCCTCTCATCAACAAGCCCCTAGACACTAGACCCCTCCCCCCTGTGACACCAAAATGAGAACAAAATGCCTCCATCTTAGAAATAAGGCCTAAGCTTTCTCCATTTTAGGTATTGGTCTTGAGTTACTGGAACAGGCCTTGAGTTACTGGAACCAGTCAGCTCAATTCCAGAAATTAGAAAGTGCAAAAGTACAGAGTCACAAGGTATTCATTTGGTGATGACTGTTTAACCAAGGAATATTCCAACCCTGGTTTCCAGGGTAACTGACCACAGAAATGTCTCCACATGAAGGCAGCCAATGAGAAATGGTGACGGGCAGCAACCAACCCCTTAGAAGTAAGATTAAGCCATGATTTCTAGAAAGTTCCTAGGAGCAAGCCAATCAGAATTGTACCCGTACTAGCACCCCTAACTGATGTAACCTTGTGGTCTTTGCCTTTAAAAACTGAGCTTGCAGAGGGGTGGGCACTTCCTCCAGCCTCCACTGCATTGGATGTATTGGATGAAGTCCCTGTCTAGGCTTGTATTGCTTTTGGATATCCCAAATTAAACCTTGCTTTTGCATTCTGGCACACTTGTCTTCGGTGGTCTCAATGGGGGTCGTGATTTGAGCACAACACCCGCCACTACCAATGGGTCCATAACCACTACAGCCTCCTACCAATCAGCTTCCAGACTAATTTTTCCTCCACCAATCAGCACCATATTAATCCCTCCTCCCTGTAATTCCCCTAACTCTGCTTAAAAGGAGCTTGTGACCCCCCTTCAGGGTCGCTATTTGCCACCCCAACATGCTAAAAATAAATGCTCTTGCTAAATTGTATACATGTCTGTTGGTCTTTCTTGGGGGCTTCTCTCAGACCCTAACATATCTTTACCCTGGAGCCCAGAACCAGGGAAAGAAACACAGCTTGGATCTGAGACCTGAGCCAGAGAAAGAAACACTTTATCCCTGAACCCAGAACCAAAGAAACATGCCCTGACTCTGAAACCAGTGCCAAAGAAATATTCTTGTCCCTAGAATCAGAGCCAGTGAAATAAATATGCCCTGGCCTTAGACTTAAAGCTAAAAAGTTAAAAGAGGCCAGTGAAAGAAACACAGTTTGGCTCTGAAATCAGGGCCATCCCTGCCCCATCAATGAAACTAACCAATCCCTGAGCAGGAAAACTAACCAATTCCTGGACAGAAAATCTTCTCCCTGGAGAAACTCCACCCCCAAGAGATCCTATATAAACCACGCTGCCTGTTCCGTTATTGGCTGTTCTTTCCCACCCTGGTAGACAGCCACTCTCCTAGACTCCTCCTTCCCAAATAAATCTCTTTCTCAAAAGAGTCTTGGGTGTGAAGATCTTCATTTGCTGGCACAAAGAAGAAGAACCTTGGTAGGTTGTCCCTTAGTGGACTGCTCAGAGAAAATCTTGCAGAGATGTTCCCTTAGGGGTCCAAGCAAAGTGGAGCAGAAAAAGTAAAAACTTTTTGCCTGAGCCAGAGGAGATTGCTACATTTCTGCAGGGGTTTCCTCTTTAATAGAGTGAAGCACAATAAGCAACATCTTGAGGCAGAGAATAAGTAGAGCTCTGCTGGGAAGCCCCCTTAAGTGGGGGCTGGGCAAAGCTCAGCTGTAGTGGCTCTCAAGGATAGGTGCAGGATTGCTATATACTGCAGGGAGACCACCTCCCACTGTACCTCAACTCCAGGTATTGCCTGACTCCCCCAAGTAGTCAGGATACCTTTCCCTCCAGAGCTGAGCTGTCCCCTTGCAACTCCAAGTGCCAGAGCTGTCCTAGCAGCTCAAGCTATCACCTGACTCCTCCGAGCAGTCAGGATAACGTTCCCCCAAAGTTGCAACACTTGCTTATACATCTAACTCCCTTTGGCTGGATTTTTCCTTCTAGTGCTTTTGGTAGGGCTAGATTTATGGATAGGTATTGTTTAAATCTGGTTTTGTCATGGAGTATCTTGTTTACTCCATCTATGGTGACTGAGAGTTTTGTTGGGTATAATAGTCTGGGTTGGCATCTGTGGTCTCTTAGTGTCTGCATAATGTCTGTCTAAAACCTTCTGGCTTTCAGAGTCTCCATTGAGAAGTCGGGTGTTATTCTGATGGGTCTGCCTTTACATGTTACTTGTCCTTTTCCCTTCCCAGCTCTTAATATTATTTCTTTATTCTGTATGTTTAGTGGTTTGATTATTATGTGGTGAGGATTGGGGGTCCAGTCTATTTGGTGTTGTGTAAGCTTCTTGTATCTTCATAGGCATTTCCTTCTTTAGGTTGGGAATATATAATTTTGCTGAATATATTTTTTATGCCTTTGAGCTGGTATTCTTCTCCTTTTTCTATCCTTATTATTCTGAGATTTGGTCTTTTCATGGTGTCCTAGATTTCCTGGACGTTTTGTGTTATGACTTTGTTGGCTTTAATGTTTCCTTTGACAGATGAATCTATTTCCTCTGCCATATTTTAAATGCCAGAGATTCTCTCTTTCATCTGTTGGTTATGCTTGCATCTGTAGCTCCTGTTTGCCTCCTCAGATTTTCCGTTTCCAGCATTCCCTTGGTTTGTGTCTTCTTTATTACCTCTATTTCAGTTTCCAAGTCTTAAAGTATTTCCTTTACCTGTTTGATTGCTTTTTCTTGGTTTTCTTGACTTTCTTTAAAGTATTTATTTATTTCTTCCAGTTTGTCTTTTCCTCGATTTCTTTAAGTGATTTTTTTTCATTTCCTCTTTAAAGGCCTCTATCATCTTCATAAAGTCATTTTTAAGATCATTTTCTTTTGCTTCTTTTATGTTGGGATGTTCAGGTCTTATTGTAGTACAACTGCTAGGTTCTGGTGGTACCATATTGCTCTTTATGTTGTTGAATGTATTCTTGCACTGGCATCTACTCATGTCTTCCTCCAATCAGTGCAAACAGTGTCTATGTCTCAGGGAGCCACTCTTGGTTCGATTGGCACTGGCAGTGTTTGTGTCTCAGGAAGCAGCTGAGGTCTCAGGGGAATGAGTGGCTTTGGAAGGCAGAGTGGGACTTGTAGATTGCAGGGTCCAATGTGGGGTGGTGTTGGGAAGGCCTGTCCTCAGGATTCTTGCCTGCTGGCCTGCAATGAGTGGAGGTAGGGTGCATGGGTTGTGCCCTTGGGTCTAGAGGCTGGGGTGACCAGCTGGGAGAACTGTGACTCACTTCTTGGTTCAATCAAAGCAGGTGGAGTCTATGTCTCAGGGAGCAGCTGCAGTCTTGGGAAATGGGTGGGTTTGGGGGACAGAGTGGGCCTTGTAGATTACAGGGTCTAAATCAGGGGGTGATCAGGCCTGCCTGCCAGGGTCTTACCTGCTGGCCTGCAACTGGTGCTGCAATGGGTGGGGATATGGAGGCTCCAACATCATATTTTAATATGACTTGTGGTCACAAAGGGTGGAGAAGAACTCACTCTGCAGCTTTCCATTCTCAGTGCTCATCCTGAGTATTTGCCTGCTGATCACATGACACTTCATTTCTGGTCTCAATCAATTAGGACTAGCATTCACTCAGGTGCACACTGGTCTTCATTGACTTCCCAACACCAGGAGTTTCTTGTTACTCTTACATTTTGATTATCAGGCCAAAAAAATTGAGAAAAATATTATCCAATCCCTACTATAAAATTTCCCAAGATCCCTTCTATTTAAAAGCCTGCCTTTTATGCTGTGGATCAGAATTGTATCAAATTTCAGTTTGAGTCACTTTTTTTCTTTAGTTTGGCCATTCTTCTGGAAGTGACTGGATATGGCCCTGTGCAATCATTACTATGACCTGCAGGAACCTGAATGTTACAGAGCCTAAAGCTTTTTGCTTACTCTATTAAATGTATCTTGTGGGGATGCTGGAAAAGTCCCAAGCTGTAGATTAGTGAAATGTGACTGCTTGTTGTGGAGGTATTTTCTTTCACGACAAACCTGGAGCTAGTTTACAGATGTCTTTATTGAATGAACACTTATCAAACTAGAAGCTTCTTCGTGTTGTGCTTTGTGTCACTGTCTAGATAAGTTGTGGCTGCCTGGAGATTCTAATGTCTGTTGTGTCATTGTATTGCTTCAATTCCCACCCCTAATTAATTATGACATGAGATATGTAATAATCCCTCATTAATTAGTTTGATGATTCATTTAGGGCCCTTTGTTTCCTAGCTGACTTATTTCATTGAATTCCTCCAATGCTCTGAAAATAACACTAGCATTTTGTACATGTTTGTTACTTTTATAAGTAACAAACTTATAAGTTCTGAGTTAGGGTGCAGATCTTCAATGAAGCCAGCACAGACTCCTAGGTTCAGCATGTTTCTGTAATAGAGAATATTGTGCACAAACTGGTCATCTGCCTATAGCCCCTTTTTTTCAAGTGTAGTAATTCAAGGTAGAAACTTGTAAAACATACTGAACTCATCATATTTCACATTTTCCCCCTACATCAAACATGCTAGAATCCTTCAGATATTTGGTCCTCAATATTTGTGGTTTTTTTTTAATACCATCACTGTTACCATTGGGTCCTCATGTCAACCTTTCTCCTATTTGATTAGATCTAGTAAACATCTGCTATGGTTTAAATAAGTACTCGAAAAGTTCATGTGTTAGAAAATTAATTTCCAAATTCATATGTTCGTACTTTGTAAAAGTTGGTCTTTGGAAAGTTAGTAGGATTAGATGAGGTCAGGAAGATTCAAACCCTATTATCAGATTAGTGACTCTATAAGAAAAGTGATTAACTGATGTAACCTTGCTTGAAATAGCAAGTCAGAAAAAGAGAAGCAGGAGGTAGTAAGGGCTATAAAAGTAACTGGAAATAAACTAGATCATAGCAACCTAATCTTGCCTTTGCCAATATGTTGGGGAGGAGCAAAAAGGCTCTCAGCAGATGCCAATAACCTTTCAAGTTTTTATATATCTAAGATAAATGAAACATGCTGCCTATAAACTACCTGGTCTAAGCTATTTTGTTATAGAAGTAGAAATGACAATTCAATTCCAGGTTTTGTTCTTTAAATCAATTTTTCAAAGCCACCCACCTTCTATTACTTCCTATGACTTACAAAATGAAGCACTCTAAAATTTTGTGTGACTGTTGACTTCTTGTGTCAAGTTTTGATATTTTCCACTTCAGAATTGCTCCTCTGGGATTATGCTGTGTGATCTTGTAGTGTCCAGCCACAGTGACTGCCAAACACATGATATATGGACAATCCAAATTGACACACACTGTCCCTCTGAGACACTCAGTGAATTCTGAAATAGTCTTAAATAAAAGAAGCTCAAAATCTTTGTTGATAGGGGTTAGAGATGTGGCTCAATTAGTAGAGTGCTTTCCTACTAGGTTGGCAGCCCTGGGATTTGGGGATTTGATCCTCAGCACTACATAAATAGGATGTAATGGCCCACACCTCAGGATATGGGTGCAGGAGGATGAGAAGTTCAAGGCTGTCTTTGATACATGAGACCTCTTTAAAAAAAAAGCCCCATTGCCAATTTCTGCACTGGTTGCATGTTGAAGCTATAGTATTTTTTCCTTTGATTGAAAATAGAATCTTTTCTCATACAATATATCATGATTACATTTCCCCTCCCTCTACTACTCCAAGTTCTTCCCTACCTCCCCTCCCATCCAGATACACTCTCTTTCTGTCTCTCATTAGAAAAGAACAGACTCTATGATGACAGGGTATTCAGCCATCTGATCACCCGTGCAGGCCGGCTCAGGCACCCTCTGAACTATTGCCAGTAGTCTATGGTGGAATCATCCTTGTAGATTCCTGGGAACCTCCCTAGCACTCTGCTTCTCCCTATTCCTATGATGTCTTCATTTATTATGGTATCTCTTTCCTTGCTCTTCCACTATGTTCCTATTCCAGCTCGAACCTCCCATTCCTCTAAGCTCTCATCCCCCATCCCTTGCTCTCCATTACTACCCCCCCCCTCACCCCCAGTTTGCTCATGTAGATCTCACCCATTTCTCCATCGATGGGTGATCCATGTGCCCTTCCTATAATCCTCATCCAGTGACTGATGGAAGTGGATGCAGAGATCCATGTCCATCCAGGAGTCCAATCGATGAGAAAGAGGAGGGATTCCATGAGCAAGGGATATTGAGACCATGACTAGAAAAAGTACAGAGACAACTAGCCAAACTAGTGGAAATGCATAACTGTGGACCAATAGCTGAGGAACCCACATGGTACTGGACTAGGCCCTCTGGATAAGTGAGACAGTTGTTTAGCTTGAACTGTTTAGGGCCCCCCCCCAGGCAGTGGGATCAGGACCTGTCCCTAGTGCATGAGCCAGCATTTTGGTGCCTAGTGCCTATGGTGAAACACTTTGCACAGCTTTGATACAGGGAGGAGGGGCTTGGAGCTGCCTCAACTGAATGTACCAGGCTCTCTGACTCCTCATGGGAGACCTTGCCTTGGAGGAGGTAGGAATGGGAGGTGGGTTAGGTGGAAGGCTGTGGGGCTGGAGGAGAGAGGACAGAGGAATCTGTGGTTGGAATGTAAAATGAATAGAAAATCTCTTAATAAAAAAATAAAAAAGATCAATGAACTCAGAAAAAAAGAAAAGAACAGGCTTCTAAGAGATAACAAAATGTAACAAAATAAAATATAAGATAAAATAAAAACCATCACAATGAAGTTGGGCAAGACAAACCAACAGAAAAAAAAAAGATCCTGGGGAGAAAGCATAAAAGGCAAGAACCCACTTGTTCACATACTCAGGAGTCCCATAAAATACAAAACTGAAAGCTATAATATATATTCAGAGGACCTGATGCAGATCCATGTAGGCTCTACTCTTGTGGTTTCAGTTTCTGTGAGTTCATATGAGCTTTGTTCAGTTGATTTAGAGGGCCTCATTCTCCTGGTGTCCTCTGTCCCCTCTGGCTCTTACACTCTGTGTGCCTCCTCATCCACAGGGTTCCCTGAATTCAGAGGGGAGGGATTTAATGGGAATATCCCATTTAGAGCTGTATGTTCCAAGGACTCTGTCTCTCTGTCTCTTTCTGTCTCTTTCTCTGTCTCTCTCTGTCTCTCTGTCTCTTTCTGTCTGTCTCTGTCTCTCTCTGCCTCTATCTCTCTCTCTCCATCCCTCACTCCCCCATAATGTCTGGCCCTGTATTTGTTCCCAAATCCTGCAGGAGGAATCTTCTCTGATGATGACTGATCTATGAGTATAGCAGAATACCATTAGGGGTCATTTTATCACTACTTTCTTTCCCCTTTAAAATCAGTTGCATTTGATTTTACTCTAAGTCTCTGGGCTCTCTGGTTTCTGGTTCTGGTCACCAAAGCAATATCAGATATGGGTTCTCTCTCATGGAGTAGACCTTAAGTCAAATCAGACATTGCTTGGTTACTGCCATGATTGTCCTATCATATTTTGCAGCAGGACAACATTGTAGATCAAAGTTTTGTGGCTGGGTTGGTATTTACTTTTCTCTTTTGGTAATGTGCAGAGTACCTTCCTGTACCAAAGACATTAGAACATGGAGTGAAGGTTCTATGTAGGCACCACCGTGACTGTCTATGTTCAATGCATTATATGGGTGTTGTCTTCAGCATTGGGGCCTTGCTGTCAGTTTGTGAAAAGCAACCTATTGTCTTGGAAACAGTCTTGGTTATTTGGGCATTCCCATGGGATCCCTTTGTCCAACAATTCAGTTGGATGTAACCCACTTCCAGTACTGGAAGATTCATTTGATGACAAGAGATGGCCAGTTGAGACTCTGTCCCCCTCGTTATTTGGAGACTTCGTCCAGATCACCTTCATATATTTTAGGAAATTTCCATTCAGTTCTAGCTCTCTCTCCCCACATTCCCTCTCTCAACATCATCTAACTCTCTCCCTCCCCAGATGATCCTCTCATTTTTGTCCCTCCCCTGCCCCCAGGAAACTCATAATATCTAGTCTATTTCCCCCTTCCAAGGAGATCCCTCCTAGTCCCTTCCTCTATATCTAACCTCTCTGGGTCTATGGATTGTAACTTGGTTATCATTTATTTAATGGCATATATCCAGATATAAGCAAATACATACAATATTTATCTTTCTGTGTCTGGGTTACCTCACTCAAGATGATTTTTTTCTAGTTCCATCTATTTTGCCTGAAAAGTCCATGATACCATTTTTTTTCAATTGTTGTTGTTGTTATTTTGACACAGGATTTCTCTATGTAACTGTCTGGGCTGTCCTGGAACTTACTTGTAGACAGGGCTGGCCTTGGACTCATTGAGATACACCTGCTTCTGCCTCCCAAGCGCTGGCATTAAAGGCATACACCACCACTGCCTGGCCTTTTTTTGTTTGTTTCTTTTGTTTTGTTTTTCAAGACAGGGTTTCCCTGTGTAGCTTTGCGCCTTTCCTGGAACTCGCTTTGTAGCCCAGGCTGGCCTCGAACTCACAGAGATCTGCCTGCCTCTGCCTCCCGAGTGCTGGGATTAAAGGCGTGCGCCACCACTGCCCGGCCTGCCTGGCCATTTTTTAAATAGCTGTGCAATACTCCGTTGTACAAATGTATCACATTTTCTTTATCCATTCTTCTTTTGAGTGACATTTGTTTACAATTTCTGGCTATTATGAATAGCAATGAACATGGTTGAACAAGTGTACTTATGGTAGGATGAAGCATCATTTGGGTTTATATCCAAGAATGGGATAGCTGGATATTGAAGCAAATCAATTCCCATCTTTCTGAGAAACCACCATACTGATTTCCATAGTGGTGTACAAATTTGCACTCCCACAAACAATGGAGGAGTGTTCCTCTTATTCCATATCCTCATGACCATGAGCTTTCACTTGTGTTTTTTGATCTTAGCTGTTCTGATAGGTATAAGATGGAATCTCAAATTAGTTTTCATTTGAATTTCCCTGATGGCTAAGGATGTTGAACAGTTCCTTAAGTGTTTCAGTCATTTGAGTTTCTTCTTTTCATAATTCTCTGTTTAGATTTGCACCTCATTTAAAAAAAAATGGATTATTTGTTCTTTTCATATTTAGTTTCTCGAGTTCTTCATGTATTTTGGATATTGGTCTTCTGTTGGATATAGTGTTGGTAAATATCTTTTCCTATTCTATAGGCTGCCACTTTGTCTGAATGATGGTGTCCTTTATGTCACAGAAGCTTTTCAGTTTCATGAGGTCCCATTTATTAATTGCTGATCTTATTGCCTATGATAATGGTGTTCTGTTCAGAAAGTCTTCTGCGCTGATAAGTTCAAGGCTATTCGTTACTTCGCTTCCATCCAATTCAGTTTATCTGGTTTTGTGTTGATCCATTTGGAGTTGAATTTTGTGCATGGTGATAAGTATAGATCTATTTATACTCTATGGGAAGACATCCAGTTTGATTACCACCATTTGTTCAAGATGCTGTCTTTGTTCAAGTGTGTATTTTTTATATATGTTTAATAGAACAATTTAATTTTTAGTGTTGGTATTACCATTTTCTGTTTCTCTGTTTCTTTTAGTATATATTTTTAGTGTAGCTCTAATTTTTGTTTGTTTTGTTTTTGAGACAGGATCTCCCTTTGTAACTCCTGTTATTCTCTAACTTCTGTCTTTCAGGTACTTGAATTATAAGTCTGATCCATTGCATAGATATTTTTACTAAAATATTTAAACCTACATCAGTGGCTTGTACTGCTAGGTTGTATTCAATTTTCTTTCAGCATTGGTGCATAATAGATTGTTTTTGTCCCTGAACACATTATGTTGCACCATGCTCTATATTTCTACTTTCAGCATGAAAACCTTTTTATTAATTATTTTAGTTACCTTGCAAAATAATAAGTTTAGTTATAGCATTGTAAGATTTCGTTTTATTATTTAAAAACTTTTATTAATTTTTTCTTATACAATGTATTTTGATCAAGTTTTCTCTTCTCCCAGCTCTTCCAAGATTCTTTCCAGCTTGTTGCTATCCTCCCAACTTCATTCTCTCTCTCTCTCTCTCTCTCTCTCTCTCTCTCTCTCTCTCTCTCTCTCTCTTTCTCTCTTTCTCTCAATCTGTCTTTCCCCTTTGATAAAAAACAAAACCAAAATAAAAAACTGAAAATCAAAACAAATAAGAAAGACAAAAATAAAAACATGGAGTTTGTTTTGTTGAGCAACTACTCCTGGGCATGGGGTTCTACCCTGGAATGTGGTTGATATACCCAGTGGCACTCCATTAGAGAAAACTGATTTTTTTCCTTTGTTGGATGGTATAGTTGCAAATAGCTTCTTGTTTAGGGGTGGAACTCCATGTTCATTACCTCCTTTTAGTGTTGTGAGCACATGTGATTTGAACCTATGCAGGTCCTATGCATGCTTTTCAGTACCTATGAGTTGATAGATAGATAGATAGATAGATAGATAGATAGATAGATAGATACATAGATACATAGATACATAGATAAAGATATCAATCCTGTTGTGTCTGGGTGATATTTTTTCCTTAGAGTCACGCACCACTTCTGGCTCTTATTATTATTTCCACCTCCTGTTCTGCATAGGTCCCTGAGCCTTGAGTGGAGGGCTTTAATGAAGACACTCATTTTAGGATTGAGTGCTCCAAAGCCTTTCACTTTGTGAACATGGTCCAGTTATGAGTCTTTGTAATTATTCACATATAACTACAAGAAGAAGCTTCTCTGGTGAGGGTTGTGTAATGCACAGATCTATAGGCATGGTAGTATGTCATTAAGAATCATCTTATTAGTATGTTCCTTTAGCAGAATAATAGTACTTGGCTTTCCCCTAGGTCCATGACCAATCTAGTCTCAGGTTCTTGGCAACATTAGCAGTGTAATGTATGGGTTACATCTCATGGAGTGAGCCTTAAATCCAATCAGAAAATGGTTGATTACTCACATAACATTTGTGTAACCATTGCATCAGTATATCTTGCATTCAGGCTGATATTGTGGTTCTTAGAGTTTGTAGCTCAGTGGTATTAATGATTAACATTCTCTTATGGTATCACACAGAGGGCCTTATAATACCGTGAATCGCCGGGCGGTGGTGACGCACACCTTTAATCCCAGCACTCGGGAGGCAGAGCCAGGTGGATCTCTGTGAGTTCGAGGCCAGCCTGGGCTACCAAGTGAGTTCCAGGAAAAGGCGCAAAGCTACACAGAGAAACCCTGTCTCTAAAAAAAAAAAAATACCGTGAATGTTAATCAGTAGAGGTGAAAGTTCTAGTTGGGCACTAGCTCAATTTCTCCATGTTTGATGACATAAGTAAATGTCATTCTCATTAATAGGGCCTTACCATCAGGTTGCAAAGAGCAACAAATAGCCTTGGCAATAAAGTGTGATGTTTGGATAATGGGTGTGATGCATGGGTTTGCTTTAACAAGTTGTAACCCATTCCTGGTATTAGTTTTTCATGGTGCCATAAGATGCCTATTTGTGGCAATGTCTTTCCCCATTATATGGTGATTTAATTTAAGTTACTTTCATGTAAGAATATATTTTGGGGAGACCTATAGTATATTTTCCTGGGCTTTTCAAAAGGTCTTTAGTGTTACTTGTTCCACCTCATATTCCTTCCTTTACCCTGCCCTCTCTTCCTCCCCATTTGACTCTTCTATTTTTGATTCCCTTTTCTATCTCCATAATATTATACTATATTTTCCTGTCTTAAGAAATCACTGGAGCTAGAGTTACAAAAGGTTGTGAGCTGATTGAAATGAGTGCTTGGAATTTTACTCAGGTTCTCTGGAAGAACAACAAGTGCTCTTAACTGCTGAGACATCTGTCTAGCCCCTAATTCTATTTTAATACATACACATCACTGTACTTTGTTCATACTTGCCTTATCTGCCTTCCCTGTTCCTTCTCCCACCTCCTTGCCCTCATGCTTCCCCTTCTATTTCTCTCTCTCTCTCTCCCTCTCTCTCTCTCTCTCTCTCTCTCTCTCTCTCTCTCTCTCTCTCTCTCTTTCTCTTCCTCTCTCTCTGTTTAAATTTAGATTCTCCATATGTTAGAAACATAAGTATCTTGTCTTTCTATCTTTATCAGGGAAGAAATTTATTTTGTATTTCAAGTACCTGCTCCATATACACAGTAGATCTAGATCTACAGTAAACACAGTGAGTGTGTACAGTAGAATGCTTGTCTTCAGAGTAGAGTTCTGCGTGACTTTAGAATGCAACAGTGTGTCATCACTTTCAAAGTCATCAAATTAAATGTTCATGTAATTGAGTTTTATAATCATGTTATACCTAACTTATAAATTCATTGCTTCATAAAATTGGCAATTTTTTTATGATAGAGGATGAGATATGGTAAAAAATGTATTTACCTAATATGCTGAATAATCTTTGCAGTCAACTTGAGTACATCTAGAATCAACTGAAACTCAGGTAGGTGAGCATGCCTTTGATAGATTTTCTTGATTGGATTACTTGAGGTCAGAAGACCCACCTAAATCTGTGCCACACCTTCTGGTGACAGCCCACATAAAAAGGAAAGAAAAAGAAAGTTTTTGCTTTTTTGTTTGCTTGCCCTCACTCTCACTAACAAGTTCATCTATTTGGTTGCTGAGAAGAAACTACTTTTTGGTGTAGACAGAAGACCAGTAGCTCACTAGGATTTCTCTGGGACTTCAGCACTCATGTAGCTTACTGATTCTACCTAACTTCAACTAAACAATCACAGCTTCATTAATACATAAAACCTGGCTATCATTATTTTTAAATAGGTAATGCACTTTGGTGCTCTTGACAAGGTAAATGTTCCAAACCATTCTTAAAATATTTAAATGTAAATTGCACAGTATGTCTCCTGCTTGGCACTTTTAGTGTTCTATGAAGCTGGCCTCACAGTAATTATCTCTTGAGCAATGAATACCCACTCCTCTCTTCCTACTGAATCATACATTGGAGTAAAGCCCTTCAACTTTCCTGAGAGACATGAAACTTTCCACACCTTAGTGCTCTGGAAACAAGGTTGATTGGTTAGAAAACAACTTTAGACCTTCCAATCTTGATATCCATCTGTGTTACCACAGTACTGAGTTTAGAGATAGGCTAGAGGCCTAAGCACGGTAAAGATGTGGTAGGGATTTATGCATTTATTGGGGATGTAGACCTTCTTTGCTACTTGATGACCATGGCAGATTGATGATCATCTTTGATCCCAGGATGGGGAGCCATTTATTCTCCTGTGTTAGATGTGCTATATTAAGTTGGATTCAGTCATGTGCACTCAAAAACTTCTGGATTCACATCAAACCTGAAAGTATGTATCCTTCATGACTCTGAGTCCACTGAGTTCCTGAGGTCAATGTTCCCTGGAATTGACACCACACAGTAGTCACCAGAAATATGCAGAAAGTAGCACAAATAAAATCCCAAACTGTAAAGCTAGCATGTTAGGTTTGTCATCTGACTCCAGTGTTTCCTACTGATGAACTTACTGTGTTTTCTCAACTCTGAAGCTGTTTTCTCATTTTTAAGTGGAAAAAAAAAAAAAACAAACCTTGCCATCCAGGATTTTCCCAGGGACTGAGATGATACTTATCAGATACTTAGTATCAGAACTAGCCATAAACTGATGCTGGTGAGGTGCTGACACATTCTCAGTGCTTTCTGAAGGTCTCTGATGACACCTGAATTGGGGGGGGGGTGGTGTCAGGATGGATCATCTTCAAAAGTCATATACTTCACTTGTCATTTTGTCCTGAGTCCTCTTTTATGAGATGTCTCTCCAAAGGGCAGTCCTTTGGCCATAGATCTGGAGTCATAGTATGAGTCAGTAGCCAGATTTAACAACACAATTTTAAACTTTAAGTTTTGAACTTTCTACAATGATTTTTTTTTTTACAAAATTCAAGTTCCCGGAAATACCTTAATTTTCTATATATGCTCCTTAAGATTTATTTTATTTATTATTTATTTATTTATTTATTTATTTATTTATTTATTTATTTTAATATCTCACAAGGGACAAACCTTTCAGCTCTTAAAGTAAAGCTTCATTAAACATAAATGAGCATATATATACAATACTGCAATGTAGATTATGAAGAACATCAGGCTGTCTTTTGATAGATATACCCAATAGAAGAGTAGTTCTAAGCCAAGTGTGGTAGCATACGCTTGTAATCTCATCACTTGTGAAGCTACAGTCAGAAAGATGTCACTAGTCTAAAGGCTAGTCTGGACCATATAGCAAAACACTATCTCAAAAAGAAAGGAAGGAAGAAAGGAAGGAAGGGAGGGAGGGAGGGAGGGAGGGAGGAGAAAGAAAAGTCAGATAGATGGACAGAAAGAAAGAAAGAAACGGGGTGGGAGGAGGAAGGAAGGGAGGGAGAGAGAAGGAGAGAAAGGAAGGAAGCCTAGTTTTTCCCGACTCATCTGTATTTGTAGTAGTTAGTAGTTCTTTTGCTCTAGACCTTCAGTGGGACATGATAAATTATAAGAAATGAAGAACAGTGCAGCTAGGTACTGCTTAATTCAGGTCTACTTGCTACCCAAAATACCTTTTGAAGAGAGAATTGCTGTAGTCTCTGCAGACATCAGCTTAAGGAAAACCTCAGGAGCCACTGGACACAGGAAGCATCAGTGTCTTCCAAAACTGCTTCACTGCTCCTTTGTGTTATAGTGGGTCATCTTGACACAGTGAAGTAGGAATTCAGACTTTCAAGATTCTCATATTTTTATCTTTTGTCTAACTGGGAACATTCTAGAATGTTGTGAGAACGTGTCTGAGTATTCTGCACTTGGAAAGCTCCTGCTTATCTCCCTGGGAAATGTCAGCTAGAATTCTCATGGATCTGGGATCTGTCACTGTCTAGCTGGGCACTGTGGAATGTCCAGCCCTGCAGTCTGAGGAGTCCTGTTCTCAATTTCACAAGGCAGATACACCAAGGAGAATAAAATGTCAGCCTGAGGAGCTGGATAGCTTTTTAAAGTCGGCAATATTTGGAACTGAAAAAAAGCCTAAGGAATCCTTGTCTACTGCTTCTCATTTGTAGATAACAGTCATGCCCAAGAACCTGCTTTGCTGAGGTCATGCAGTGGTGAGTCGCAAGGTGAAGATGAATTGATTCCCATCTACAAGTCTTCTTTAGGGAAAGAGAGACAGGAAATGCTCAAAAGGAAATTAATACTTGCATTTCTCAGAATGAGCCAAAGTTAAATGCCATTTTTATTAGTCAGCTTTGCATCACTGTGACAAAACATCCAGAGTAAACAACTTATGGGAAGAGAAAGTCTGTTGTGACTCATAGTGCAGGGCTGAGGCTATATGGACTCCTGCATTGGATGAACTGTGGCACAGACATCACAGTGTTGGTACAGAGCAGAGAAGGTTGGTCACTTTGTGGTGGCAGAGAAACTGTATTCCAGCATCCACTTCTAGGGCATACTCCCAGTTATCTAACCTCCTCTCATTAGGCTCCACCTCTGAAAAATTACACTATTTCCAAAATTATATCACAGGCTGAGACCAAAACCTTAAACACAGGAGCTTTGGGGAGACATTGCAGGTACAAATTTTAGCACTACCTTTTCTCCTTGAACCTGTGGTAACACAAACCACAGCATGTCTCGCCCTTGCACCAGAAGCTGACAGTGCATCTTGTTTCAGTAGAATGCAGTAGAGTCCTAGTGGCATGGCAGACTTTGCCACCTGACATAGGCTGCTGTTGTCTATGCAAGTATGGCTGGACATTTCTTTCCTGTTTTCTTGAGTAAAAAGGAATTCATTGGTTTTGCTCGCTCACTATCCTTTTAATGTAATATTTGAAAGAACTTAAATTTGCTCAAGTTTTGAATATGTTTGAACTACATGAATAAAGTGTAAAATTCAAGGAAATAAAACTATAGAATTTTTAAAATTTGTGACAGATCAGTAAAACGATGGAAAGATCTTTTGGAAGTTAAGTTCCTCAGTCAGAAAGCAATTAGGTAAGAAAAGAAAGGATTCCGTGTGGTTTCACTGAAAAATGGATCTTCAGTTAAGCTGCTGAAACCCAAGCAACCTAGGGTGTTTAAAGTGTGGGTGAGGCATTTGTGGCAAATGGAACACTCAGAGAAGTTCCAGAGACAGGACATTTACTGTGGAGCAAAGGATGGTTGTAATCTGTTTAAACTCAGTTCCTCTACATGGTTTTCTTTTCTTTTCTTTCTTTCTGTTTTTTTTTTTTTTGGTTGGTTTGTCATTGTTTGCCCAGATCAGAATATTTTTCATCTCTTTAATTCATGGTTATAACATTTACAAAAGAAACATAATTGTCATTTTATAGAGGGCTCCCATACATAGTGCTCACTTATTCCTCAGTATATGCTACATATAGCATATATGATACTATTTATGGATTTAAAGACTCAGAGCAAAGGCCACAGTATAGCTGTTCAGAGTACAGGCTATAGAATCCTGGACCTAGTCGGGCAGGCTGTGTAGCTTTTCAAAATCTCAGTTTCTGTTTCTGTAGGGTAAGTCAGTATTAGAGTACCTTCATAAAAGATATGTGAAAAGAAGCAAGCAAGGGAATATCAAGCCAGAAGCCTTCTGTGCTTATCTGGTTAAGGAACATTTCCACAAAGACCTTGCAGGGATGATGGCTTTCTTTCTATCTTCCTTCTTACCCTTGCCTTCTATGTCTTCTCTCAGAAGCAGCAGGCCTGGGACCAGGCACATCCCTTCATCTCTGTCAGGGCAGTATGCCACACCCTCTCCTGGATGGCTGCCTACTAACTAGGGCTAGATCTGACCCTTGGTGGGTCATGTACCCTGTCTTTCCCTTGATAGTTGAGTCTGTGGACAGTTGAAGTGTGTACAGTGTTCTTAAAGACAGTGGCCTCTTCCCTTTCTTACACTGGAACAGAGTGAAAAGAAGTCGAGAAGACAATATCAACCCTCTGGATGTAGCCCTGCTTCAATGTGCTCTGGAGGTACTCATGACAAGCTTTCTCCCAATAATGTTGACTCTAGAAGTAAAACAAAATCTGTCTTCAGGACCCAGCAGAAAACACACACAGATATACAAATTGAAACAATTTTTAAAAAGGTATTGCAGATTTTGAAAATCAAATTTCATTTTTCATGTGATTTTAAAAGTGGATTAATGTTTTTTGTAATAGTTTATTATTGCTCCTGAGATCTGGGGAAGCATGCATATTTACAACAGTTTCAGCTGTTATTTCATTTCTTCAAATTGGTAGTAGGATAAATGCAGTGGTTGTTGTCATTTTCTTCCTCACTGGTTGTCATCTCAGCCTCTGAACCACTAGAAAGCTAGACCCATGTTTCTGGATAGAAGGACTGCCCTGACTATCAGGACCAGAGACCACTGTCCCTTGGTGTCCATTTCTGTTCAATCACTTTTTCATAGATCCTGCTTTGCATTTCTAGTCCTCAATAGAATGCCTAACCTATAGTAGGAGGGGTCAGGCTTTGTTCATCGTTTTGTTTTGCAGTACTGAAAGTGGAAACCAGGGCCTCATTCATGCTCTGCCATGGAACTGCATTCCCAGCCCCTAGTTGTCCAGCAAGTCCCATGGGAAGAGAGAAGGGTAAGAACAAGTTAAAGAAATACCCACAAACTTGGAAAAGAAATGTTGCTTGTGCCTTGAGAAGTCTGCAAGGTGCAGAAGTATGAGACAAGTGGGTTTGTACAGAATCATGTGATCCCAGAACAAGAAGGTAAATGGCATTCCAGAGAAGCATGTGTCACAAAAAATGAGGAGGATCCCCTACTACTGTGAAGGCACTGGATTCTATCCTGAAGGCCATAGGAACAGTAGGCACTTTGTGTTTCTTGGATGTTTCTGAGGGTCAGTGACATGCACAGTGAACCAGAAGTGCTGGGTAGTGGAGGGAATGGGACAGAGACCCAGATCAGGAAAAGGGACCAGATAGGGACTTGGTGAAGAACTCTTATGGTATGGAACCTCAGATTTCAGACTTCAAAGATCAGGTAAATGGCAGGATTGTCTTAGTGGGTGGTAAATTCCATTAAAGGGTAGATTAAGGTGAAGAGTCAGGGGAAATTAAAGAGTTCATTGTCTTCTTGAGGTGCTAGTGGGATTCCAGTGGGGCAAGCTCAGACCTCCAGTGCTGAGACAAGTAAGCTGAGGAGGAGTCAGAATGAGGGAAAGATCTATCTAGGGAAAGAGTGAGGGAGACAGCTCCAAGTAGCCTGGCTAAGAGGTAAGCTGCAGCACTGACAGAAATCACTGCCAGGTATACAGGCCTTCTTGGGGTTCTCTGCAAGACATGAGATATTTATTGATAATTCTGTTTGGAGAGCTGAAGACTGTGGTAGCTAAGATCCTTGCAACACCAGTGAGCATTGTCTGTTTTGTGCCAGTTACATAAACTGAAAACTTAGTTTCTTTATTTTAAAATGGATATTCCTTGTTTTGTTGATATCCATGGGAGGCTGTTCCTTTCTGAACAGAAATGGAGGAGGAGTGGACTTGGGTGGGCAGAAGGGAGGTGGGGGGAGGGATTGGGAGGAGAGGAAACTGTGGTCAGGATGTAAAATAAATAAATTTAATCAATAAAAAAACAAAAACAAAATGTGCATCCTGGTAGAATCAATTTCAAGATGTACTGAGGAAAAATATATGCAAAGTGCTGAGCTGAAAATATGGTATATAGTAATTGTTTAGTTCTACAAACCCTCAGTGATGAGGCGAGAAGGAAGACTTTGGTTGGGTGTCCTGTGATCAGAGTCTTTCTTTCAATCTTGGAACTACATTTGGGTGTGAATGAAACATGTATTTTTGCTGCATGTGTCCTGTGTATGAGTCAATGGCAAGAAAGACAAGCCCCTCTCTCTGGTCCCTCTTCTTGTTCTGGGTCTCTGCCCCATGCACTCCACTACCCAGCACATTTGTTTTGTGGTACTGACCCTCAGAACCCTCAGAACATCACAAAATGCCTACAGTTCCTATGGCCTTCAGGAGAAAACCAGAGGCTCTGCAGTGATAGAAGATCCTCCTCATTTGCATGTTACATGCTTCTCTGGCACACCACTCACTGTCTTATCCTGGGACCCCATGTTTCTGTCTTGTTTGCAGGGCTGTTGGCTTTCTCACCTCAGACTGCCTTCCTTTCCATTTTTTCTCCTGGATTCTAGGAAGGCCATTCACACTTTAGGACAGGTAACACCCGCTCTCCACTCTGCTGTCAAAAAAATAAATAAATAAAAATAAAAACCTGGGACTCATCTGAGCTATAAGGCAGGTCTTTTCTTGGCCTCTCTAGAAGCATACTTATCTCTAAGCTGCTGACACTCATGGCTGCTGGTACATTAATGAGTACGGGGATTCACTGGAAAGGCCATGTCTCCAGTCTTCTCTCTGCCAGAGTTGGCATGCCTACCAGATGTGTGGTTCAAAAAGGAATCATTTTCTCTGTAAACAGCCTGACATATGGCACACATTTCCACAAAGAATGCACAGAGGAAGCATGAGAAGAAAAGTCTTTTTGGCACTGCCTTTCAATAGCTTTGCATATGATATGTGCAAGTGTCCTGCTTCCATTCAGAAACTAGAAGGTGAGTTTATATTTACTTGCAATGCCTTTTTGCAATAGCTACACTTGTAATAAAATATGCACTCCATACATTAATTAAAGAGGTGTGAGCTTTGTTATACTTGCGAAGAGAAGAAGAGAAGGCAGCAAATGTACTTTCATCAAAAGGACCAAACTTCTCCATTCCCATGCCCGGTTAGATGACCCCTATAGTGTGAATTCCAAGGTTATTCCTACACCTTTTCAATATTCTTTCTTTCTTGCAAGTTTCATAGCAGATCCAAAATTTGTTCTGGAAAGTCTACAAAAGAAAAACAGCTATGGGAGTGAAATTTTAGTGCATTCTAGGTTTTTTTTTTTTATGACTAAAACACACAGTAAGGATACCATCCTAGTGTCAATTCTACTTAATTCTTTCATACTCCAGAATTCATTAAAAAGTTTAAAATAATATGAAAGGGATGTCTATAACAAATGCCTATGGAGCACTGATGTAGTTAAAGCCAGGATGGGTTTCCCAAGGATAACAGCACTGCCTAGCAGTGGAGTGGGTCTGTCTTAACTTTTGGCCTTTCTGTTTCCCTTTTGTATGGAGTCTGCAGAAGAGTATTCTGATGGCTTTACTTTCTGGGGAACAGACTCAATGTACTAGGACTTGTGTTCTAGTGTTTTTATATGAGGAACAAGGACACCATGTAGATTGTAAGCTCATAAAACAGCAAAGTACTGGGCAGAACAGGATCTGAAGATGGAGTATGTAGCCATGTTTTACCCCCAGGGAACATTCCACAATATGACAGGAATTCCATAGCTGGGAGCCTCCAGGTTGTGAAAGGTTTTGTCCCTTCTGAACCTTCTCTACAGCCTGAATGCATGGGAGAGTGTGCCTTGCCACCAGCTGCAAACTCATTCCCAGAGGCAACCCAGCAGGTGGTTTGAATTCTACTGACAGGTGTTATCTACTTCCTGTGTCAAGAGCACAGGCTCTTTCCCTCCTGCACACATTCTGGTACCAAAATATTTCTTTTTAAGGAAAACTTTTCAAAGCCAAGTAGATTTATTTCTGTCACAATCTGGAGTCTAATTCTCTGTGTGATGTTCATTATGGCCTTAATTACACAATATCCAAAGTGCTAGCTCTGCACCACACAATGTGCTGTGCAGTCACTTGGTTTGTTTTGGCTCAACTCTCCTCACTTGCTCAATAATATGAATCTTGGCCAAGAAAAGGGAGCCAGAGTCCAAGTCCATATGACTTGGAGTTTGCACTGTAAGAAGAAGGAAGGTGCGGGGAGTGAGGGAGGGGTGAGAAGATGTGCAGAAACCTGCCTACTACTGTGCCATGAGCTATGGGGCTTGGGTTAAAATCTAACCTAACTTGTGCTTCTCAACCTTCCTAATGCTGCAACCCTTTAATACAGTTCCTCATGTTGTGGTGACTCCCGACCATAAAATTATTCTGTTGCCACTTCATAACTGTAATTTGCTACTGTTATGAATCATATTGTAAATATCTGATATGCAGAATGGTCTTAGGCAACCCCTGTAAAAGGGTCGTTTGACCCCTAAAGGGATTGTGACCAACAGGTGAGAATCACTAGGTTAGACAAAGATTTGCTTTGTAAATCTTGGGCAAAAGCATGGGGACAAACTGATGAAATATCTACGCTGGCTTGTAAAGAGGACTTGTTTAAAGTTGGAGCATGAGTAACACTGGACCTAGGCAGCAGCCAGTAGAGCCTGCAGTTGCCCAGGAAGGGGACAACAAGACATCAAGAGATAGCACGTGTTCCCATGTCCTTAGCTCTTGTTGTTACCTCTTAAAAGTTCTTGTCGCCTGCTGAACTTTGCCATGTGGGGTGCTGATAGTAATAGAACTGCCAGCATCTGTCAACAGGCCAAGGGACACCTACTTGTTCTGAGGGTGACACTCCCTACTTGAAGATACTCTTCAGGAACCAACATTCTTCAAGTTCAGTGACACAGTGAGATTCAGAGGCAGTACAAAACGGTTTCCATAGGAATTGTCTATGGCTGAGAATTATTTTCTTTAAAAATTTTAATTGAAGTTATTACATTAAAATATTTATATATTCCAAATTAGATTGAAGGGAAGCAAGCAAGTTTCAAAGAACTGAAATATGGCCCCAAGTCATTACAAGAAAAAAGTCGTATGATTAATTTTATTTTATTTTATTTTTGCACAAAAATCTTTAAAAGGCCATTTGATTCTACAACAACTAGTTTTATATACTACTTTTGATAACATAGAAATGAGCACAGAGACATTTTAACAATCAGTTCATTGTTTTGAAATAATTTATATTTTCCATACTTCTAGATATATGCAAAGAGAAAACAATGTATCCTAAAATGATGAGATCTGAAGATTTATAAAACACCTATGAATAAATAAATAAAAGTCAAAGCATAAAGTAAATAACAAAATAACTAATATTTGAATTCAGATTAAAGGTTTAGAAATAGTTTAACATACAAATAGTCTTGGATGGGAGATGAAAGTTAAATGGCGAATGAAGTCCTTTTCTTTTGTGCAACCACCTTGGAGTGCTTGTTTTTTCATTGTTAGAACAGCACTGAAGGTTAGGAAAGTAGGCACAGAAAACTAACAGAAAGCCACTTACCTCTTGATACAGAGATAATATGCCATGATTGACACTCAGGGATATTATTTCTGGGTACCAGCATGTTTAGTTCCATAGTAGGAATCATATTCTTTACCTCATGTTTTCCATTTGCATTATATGGCAAGCATTTTCCACCCATGGGACACTGTTCCAAAGTCATGACAGGAGGCAGAATACTGCCTCAGAGCTTGGGGTCTGTAATTAAATGCAGTTTATACTCCAACTCTTTCTACCAGCTACATTCTCTCCATCCTCCAACATCCACCAAATGTTGTAGGAGGAAGGTGTTCTCTTGTTAGTGAGATCCACTGTGTTAATGGGCATGAGGGCTTGCTGCACACTAACTGCTTTGCAAATGAAAGATGCCACTAGATTTTACATGGTGGCATAGCTTCCAACATGTTCAATGTCCCACCAGTTACTTACTCATTCTTCAAACTACCTCATTGTTTTTTGCTATTTGTCACCTATCTCTACATGGCTGTCTTTGGGTATTTTCACGTGGCAAAGGCTGGGGTCACTTGTCTGTAATGATCCACTGGGCATAAACTCTGGGGCATATCTGTATGTTATCTATTCAGAAAAGTCATGATGAGGATGATCTCCACCTCTGAGATGCCCACTGCTAGACCTTGCATACCTTCCATTTTCTAATGTGCCCTCAGTGCCTAGCTTCATACTCTATGCTCCATTTGGTTTCCACATGGCTCTTTTGTCCCCTGCTATTGCAGCTGGAGACCTGCTTACATTGTTCTTTGGAGGCTTCACAATTAGCAAATGGAAAGTAACATGAAAACTTAGACATGGAGTGTCCTGAAGGAAGGCAGCAAACTGTTAATTACAATGTGTCCGGTATGTGTTGCCAAATACAGCCATTTAGAAAAGAAATATAAAGTGACTATGCAAACTTTCAATAAGGAAATACAGTACAGAGGGAGTTACAGAATACACAGAACCTGCTGTAGGCATACATTGAATTGCAGGAATATTTGGATATCCTACTCCATTATAAACTACACAGTATTTTCTAAATACTTGTTAAGGTTTAGGTACGCTTTCCTTCAATGCATCCAGAAAGTGCATGGAGCTAATAAAGACACAATGCATTCTATGATATTGTCCTGCCTTTCATTGACAGCCATGGACACAATACTTAGGATTTAATAATTATAGAAGCCAGGTGCAAGACTTTCCAAGCACTGACTCTGCCTCTCCAACAGGATATGTGAGTAGCCAGATGAAGAGGCTGGGGGTAAGAGAAGAGATAAAGAGGTGGTTCTGCTCAATCTCAAGAGACATGGAATGGGTAGTAGGAAGGCATTCCCCTCTCCTTAGTGTGCATGGGGCTAGGGAGAGTCTCATAGCATTGAGACCATCTGGAATGTGTTATATCTCCTAGAATCATTGCTAATCAAACAATCTTGCTGGTCAGCAACTTCATAAACAGCTCGCTAGCATGATAGAATCTATCACACATATATTAAACAAAGCATCAATTCCTACAGACTCAGGCAGTTCAGTTCTTCTTTTTCTGACCACACAGCATTCCCAGGATGATGACTTAGCATAGAATTCTGTGAATTATGTAAACCAAGTTCTAAGCCACTCATTTCTGTACTCTCCACTCTCCTATATGTATTTTTTCTTAAGTATTTATGAGATACTGTTATTAAACAACTTTGGAGACCTCAGTGGAGTGGTTGTGGACCATAAGAGGGCCCTGTGCCATATCTGGAAACCATCTCTGCTGTTTAACTCTGCCAGCTGATACTTCTTTCTCATCAGTCATCAGCCTTACTGCCAAATGAATGGGCATAGTTACCCAGATAATCTCTTGTTTATATATTTTTAAAAACCCTCTTATTTTTCCTTTGGGTTCCATTTTCAACTTAGAAGAAGAGGGAAGTTAGCTGTTGTTTTCTGTGAATGAATATTAACCTAGTCCTAATAGGAACTGGAAGAAAACAGCTAGAGTCAACCTTTCATTTTTCCTGGTCATCCTTAAGAAAGCAAAACTCATATTTAGCACTGAAGTTCTAAAACAATTGAGCATGCCAAGAATTGCAGAGTACAAAATGGCATTGGCTCTGCTGAACAATTTCAGAAGCTTGCAAAAAAATATACATTAAAAGAAACTATAGCAAAAGGTCTAATTCTGTTTCTAAACTGGGCATTATGGTTTGTTACTCCTGCAAATGAGATTTTGGTCAATTGAAACATTGGGTAGGTGCCTGCTTTGTCCGGGTGTCAAGATGCATTGTGGTAGCAGTTTTGTGTACCTCACATGGTGACTCTAGTAGTAGTTATTAGCGAATAGAGAATGGGTGTTTTAAGATTTCTATAAATGTACATGTACAAATAACAATCTAAAGGGCTCAGGGGAGACCATTAGACCAAAGGAATGCTTGTCAAGTTTCTCACTACATTAGATTCTGACACAAGCTTTTCTAAAGTGATAAGAGGTAGCTCAGAAATATCACAGAATCTACTAATATTCTCTTATGTTTTGAATGTGGGTTGTCTTACACACACACACACACACACACACACACACACACACACACACGCTGGAGGCTAGGTACCATAGTAACTGTGTAGATCTGTTTTAAATGGTAGGCCTATGGTGAGGTGATTAGGGTATAGAGAAGCTGTCTGAAGAGTCTGATGGATGCTCTAAGTACTCAGTTCCAAGGGGAGTGAGCTGTTATAAAGAATGAGCCTGGCCCATTTCAGTTCTCTGGCTTTCTCTGTCATTTTGTGGTCATTTCTTCCCCACGTGCATTTGCCTGACAATGCCCTATATGGGCTCTCGAAAAAGCTGGAACACACTCTTTGGACTTTCAGCTTCCAAAATTATGAGGTAAATGAATTTCTTTTCTTTATAAAGGACCCAGCCTCAGACATTTTATTATAGTAACAGGAAACTAATCAATGTTCAACACATTCAATTGTATTAGTACATATTATCTGTTATTTTAATTTTTCCCTCTATGTATAGAAATCATAGGATGTTTTCCCTGAAACTCTGTGGTGAGTGATTTTATGCAGTGATGGCCATTCTAAACCTTATCTCTAATCTGTAGGTTTATAGTTTTGAAATTTTCATATCTCAAAGGCTATTTGACTCTTTCTAGATTGCAGTGTAGTGCTGTGTTTTACAGCTTATTGACCACTGTTGCTTGTGGCTACCTACATTTAGGTTAATCACTATTAAATGGAATAGTACCTTTGATCCTCAGCCACATTGGCCGTATTTCTAGGACTCAACCACATGTGACTTAGTGCCTCCATTGAAGAGCACAGATCCTAAATATCCATAACAACAAACTATTTGCTAGACAGGCTGGGTGTCTGCATTTTTACTCAGCCACTAATTCAGATCAGAGTTTTGTATAAATGAGCATAACACTCTGGAAGGTGTGCATGTCTCTCAACACACAGACCACATGTGTCCAGATATCTATGAATATGGCCCAACACAAAATTGTTCTAAACTTACTTAAAATGATGTCCCCCCCCCAATATTTTGGTAATTCACTTAAGCACTTCTTGAAGTTGGTATATAACAATACCATTTCAAAACATGAAAAGGTTGGATATGCCAGTTAGTCTACAACATAAACATCTTTAGCTTTTGTTCATACCATACACACACACACACACACACACACACACACACACACACACAACATGGTATTGTCAAGGTACTTTTTTCCCCTAAAAGGAGATAGACTCATGCAGGACGTGGTGTTGTAATTCTCCCTTCATCTCCTTTGGACTAATCCAATGGAGTAGGCATTTGGAAATGTAGAGCAGAGAGGATGGGAGGAACCAGACACAAGAACTATGACCCCAGTATGGCCACTACTTCTACTTTCAGGAAAGGGTCTAGACAGTCACTGAGAGCAGGTTCAAATGCTCCCCAAACATAAGGACTTATATCAGCATGGAGACCTCCAACAAAGGATGTCTGTGGTGAACATGATAAATATCTGAGTCTAGAGAGATGGCAGGATGTTGCAGAATATTATTTTAAGATGTGTTACATTTGTTTATGCTGTGGAACATTTGTTTAATAATGCAAAGATGTGTTGCATTCTTTTATGTTACATTTGTTTAACTGTGAATCTGTGATACTTTGCCTGTCTAAAACACCTGATGGTCTAATAAAGAGCTGAATGGCCAATAGAGATGCAGAAGAAAGGACAGGTGGGACTGGCAGGCAGAGAGAATCAATAAATAGAACAAGAAATCTGGGAGGAACAAGAAGAAAGAGCAAGAGAACAAGGAGAGGAAGATGCTAGAGGCCAGCCACCCAGCCACACAGCCAGCCTTGGAGTAAGAGTGAAAGTAAGATATACAGAAGTGGAGGAAGGCAAATGGTAGATGGGATAATTTATAGTTAAGAAAAGCTGGCTAGCACCAAGCCACGCTAAGGCCGGGTATTTATAATTAATAATGTCTCTGTGTGTGATTTATTTGGGAACTGGGTGGCAGGCTCTCCAGAAGATCAAAAGCAGCCTATAACACCAGGACTTGAACAGAAATGAGAAAATCCTTCTGTCAGAAAAGAGACTTTCCAGGACAGACATTGAGGCTCCCTGTATCAAATCACAGAGTTAATCAAGATCTTCCAAGTCCTTTTTCAGGAAAAATAGGAATCTTTGCAATTTACTTGAGGAGCAGAACTAAAGAAAAGAATTCTTAATAAAAGAAAATGGAAATATCTTTTAAAAAGTTTGTCCATCCACGTTTAATGCTGTACTAATCACAATAAGCAAGTTACAGAATCAGTCTAGGTGTCTGTCAACACATGAATTAATAAAGAAAATGTGGTATATACACTCAATTCAACTACAATAGAGTTTTATTCAACTACAAAGAATAATGAAATCATACCATTTTCTAGAAAATTGACACAACTAATGATCATCATAGTAAGTGAAATAAGGTACACCAGAAAGACAAAAATCACATATTCTCTCATTCTTGGACCCTTCATTCTATACAAATAAGTAGAGGGAAGAGATAAGTTAGCAGGAGAAGGGGAGGGGAGGAGGGGAGAGAAGAGGAAGAAAGGGAAGGGTAACAAGGACAAATTTGTTGAATTATATCATATACCTGAAGAAAATAAACCCATCACTGTGTACAACAAATAAATGTCAATATAAATTTAATGATAAAATGTTTATAAAGAGATAATATGATCATAAACCCATTATTGTATATCTTAACCAAAAAAACCCCTAATAATGGAAAAGAACAAAAAACAAGTTTATTTGAAAACATTTTACTTCATGTTCAGTTGTCCAAATCTTTGTTCAGCTGTGGGAAATCAGGTTGTGTTCTTGAACATTCTGTCCAGAGATACTGTTAGCCAAATCAGTTGACTTCTTAAGTTACTCTTAGCTCTATAATAGTGCAGGCAAAAATATTTGAAAATGGAAACATTCTAAATTTGAGATTCAATGAATTTTAACAAATCCAATTTTGAGATACTGGTTTTTGTTTGCCAGAAGACTTATCTCAGATGCTGGAGATATGGATCATTGTTTAAGAGCCCACAGTTCTTCCAGAAGACTCATTTATTTCTAGCATCTTTTTCAGGTACTTCAGAACTGCCTGTTATTTCAGCTTGAGAAGAACCTAGAGTCTCTGGCCTCTGTGGGAACCTGTACACATAGATACATGTGTCCACACATATTAAAGTAAAATAAAATCTTAAAAATAACATAAAAGTGACTTATAATTTCCTCCAAAAGGCACAGTACACGATTCTGTCTTAGTTTCTGAAAGATGCTGGGTACTAATATTCATTTACAGAATGTAAAAGAACATTACAAAATTTTTATCTTTTTTTAATGTAAGAGCGGAAAAGTTAATTTTGAAATATACAAGCCCTGTTTTGAAAATTTTGTTAGTTCTGTAGGTTTTTGATAAAGATTTGTTGAATAAATAGATAGTTTGATAGATCCTAGTAGAATTAAGTAGAGTGGTACATAAACTCAAAAACTTCTTGTAGGGTCCTGTTGCCACACAAGAGCTAGGTTACAGCCCTACATTACAGTTAAGTCTGTGCCTCTTCATACGAAAGCAGAGTTACAGAGGTGCACAGCTAACGTCAGCTCCAAGTATGCAGCATCTGGGCAACTTGCTATAGTTTTGCCAGTGACTGGAACATTATGAAAACTTAGGAATGCTGCTGCCAAAGGTTGAAAGTGACTAAATTTTATGATCCATGAAATTCTTAGAACTTATCTTTGGTGGTCCTCTTCCTTTGGTTATCATGGCAAATTCCATGCTGAGTAGCACAGAATTAATCAGTGTAGAACAAAGTACCTACAAAAGACATGATGCCTAGGAACAGTGACAGGACAGCTGAGGCAGAAGGAGGAGACACTAGACCCTGACCCAGTTGGAGCCACAGAAACAATAGAAAACTCCTTCCCTGCCCTTGCCAGCACTCCTGGGGTCACCTTGGTTGGACAAAGGTCACTGGGATTTGAATCAAGTTGATGGACCATGCCCTTCCTGCTTTCACTAGAACTTTCCAGGATTTGTGGTTGTTGAGGGATGGTCAAGAACTCTGAGGAAATCTGTGACCCTTTCTGTCCTCAGAAGCTGAGGGGACCCTGACTCTATCACCTCATGTGAGTTCTTACTCCTAAAGGTACCTATGGCATCTCTGCACCCCACTAGAGAAGTACCAGAGTCTCTAGAGAGTGGCAGTGAGTCGGAACCTAGAGATCAATAGCATAACTAAAAGACCAGCAGGTATTTACCTTTTGATGGCAGACTGAGAGCAGAAGCATCAGGTTTATTGCAGCAAAAAAAATCTGACTTGCTATTATTAGTGTTTGTTGGTAACTAGGATTACTCACTAGCTTTATTTAACTGTCTATGATGAAACACTCACTCATTCATTTTTCCTTGGCTCTTGTTTTCATCATGGTGACAGGAATCTGCTCGTATCACACTCAAAGTCTCATGCAGATAGCTCTGGAATATGTGTGCCATGCCCAGTGGCTCTACTGTGTAGGAACACAAACAATGGACTTCATGCAAAACTGGCAAGGGAGTCAGAATGTGCCAGCAACTGTGGGGATAAGCGATGCTGACAATCCTGTTGTGGTGCCCATAGCCCAGGAAAGAAGTGAGGTTTGAAAGCTAAAACACTCTGCAATGCTGTCTGCCTACCACAGAGCCCTTTTCTGAGTTTTATCTGGTACTTTAAATGAATCCATCAGCAAGAGAATTGTAGAGAAAGAACATTAAAAGCAGACCAGGTGAATGAGTTTGGAATGAAAGACAGAAAAGCTTGCAATCATTGCTCAAACAAGTTCTTCCTTCCTTCCAAGAAATGAGGTATGGGGTGTGGAATCCATTGTAGCTAATCATAAACAGGTGCATCTTAAACCTGGATGCCAGCCTGCTCCAACATGCTGGGCACTCAGCTCACGCTGTTGCTAATTACCCATGTGCTCCTATTGGTGCCGGCTACAGTTACTCTACAGTCTATATTCCTGTTGAGACCTGTGAGGGGCCACAGAGCCTGCATACCTCCATCTCTTCACCTACCACAGGCCCATTTGACACCTAGAGACACTGAAACTGGAAATGGAAGATTGGCACCAAAATTCTATCAAATTTTAGGACTTAAAACAAACAAACATAATGATATCATTTTGGCAGATGAACTCAGATCACCTACATGGATGATTTTGTATGATGACTAGTTTGGGTGAATGTGTTGCCTCTTGTTTTAGTCCTTACCCTACATTTTATCCTGAGGTATTTGCTGACAACTTATTCTTCATTTGTAGATATATGAATTGCCAAGACTAGATTCCTGTAAATTATACTTCAGTTTCAGGAATGACCAATTCCCCACCTTTGTGAAATATCAGTAAATATCAGAAAAAAAATTCCTATTTTTTTTTGTATTATGTAAGCAAAACCAGAAGTAATTGTGAGTCCACATAGAGCTTCAGGGACTGTTCTGATGTTACCATTAAAAGGTTCCAAATTCCAACATTTGTATATATCATATTTTCATTTTCAAAATTAGAAATTTTTACAATTATATAGATCAGGGCCCCTCAAAATCTGCATATGCCCTTGTTGGGCTGACCATGGTGTATAATATTGTCTTAAGAGATCCAAGGGCTGGAGATGACTCTGCAGTTATGAGCTTGTACTGTTCATGCACTGGATCTGAGTTCAGTTCCCAGAATCCACACTTGGCAGCTAACGACCTCCTTTAAGTACAGCTCTGGGGTAATCTGATGCCTCTAGATAGGTACACCTACATACTTACACATGCGCATGTGTAAGTATGTAGGTGTACCTACTTTATGTTTCATATCATGACTTCATGTATCTATATAACATGTCAGAATCATGTTTGAGAGAAAACACAGTAAGTGCTTTCCTGAGTTTGGCATAACTCTTCATGTGTCCATTTCCTATCAAATCAGTTTTCCTTCATGTGTTCTCTTTTCTGACTGTGAAACACTAGGGCTCATTCCAAAATTCAGCTGGCATGAACAATGCCGCAGTAAACACTGCTGTGCTGATGTGTCTGGGACATGTTGACAAAGAGTCTTTCAAGTGCGTCACATTATAAAGTAGATCTATTTTTAATCCTTTTACAAAATCTCCATATTGACATCGGTGGGCAAGTTCCCTTTTTCACACATTCTTTTCCTCATTTATTTGTTTCCTTAAGGACACCTATTCTGACTGGGGTGATATGAACAAAAAGACAGTTGGAAGGGTAGGGATGTGAGGTGGATCTAAAAAACCCTGGGGAAAGAGATAAATATAATCAAAACACATTGTACGAAATTCTCAAAGAACTAGTAAAAATATTTTTTAAAAAGGAATCTTAATGCAATTTGACTTACTGGTAGCTAGGAAGGTTGCTCATTTTCTCATGTTTACTTTCTATGGTAGTTGTTCTTCCTTGTCAACACAACATCTAGAATTAACTAAAACCCCACAATAGAAGGGCAACCTGTGAGGTATTTTGGCATAATTTGAAGTGGGAAGATCAACTTCTAATATGGAACTTTAAGGTTGTAAGACACGCCAATAATCTAGATTTTTGAGGTGGGAAGCTATACCAGTAATCCAGAACTTTTGAAGTGGGAAGACCCATCCTTAATCTGGGCCATGCCTTCTGTAGAAAGTTTATATAAAGACATAAAAGGAGGAAGCCCTAACTCATTGCCTGCTTGCTCTAGCCTCCCTAGCAAGGTTATTCCTTCACTGGTATTAGGGCCCACTTTTTCAGGATTCTCCTGAAGACCAGCTAACACATCCAGCCACATAGACTGAGCAACTACTGAATTCTTGGACCTTATATTTATAGCCATTGTATGTACATATGTACATATGTACATATATACATACACATATATAATATATATACACACACATATATATAATCCTATAAGTCCTGTTACTCTAGAGAACTCTGACTAATTCTGATTTTGGTACCAGAAGAGTGGTTCTAGGGCAACAAAAGAAGTATAAGGATGGGTCTTTTAAATATCTAGAACAGGCTTTTGAATTTTCAAACAACTACAGTTACAGAAGCCTCTCCAGATATTGAAGCCTCTCCTGGGAACTCAGAGAGTACTGAAAGCCCATGGTGTGAACTATTTTATAAACCTTAGGAGATACATGCATTTGGTTATCCCAATTCACTAATTGTGGTCAGCAATGATTTGGTGGTGCTGTATATAAAACTTTTGATGGTTTGTGGGAAAATAAGGAAAATGATATTGCTGGTTAACAAAGAAAAGAAATGAATTTCATGGTAAAATTAACCAACTTGTAGCATCTCAAAATACAGTGAAAGGCAACAATGAACTTGGTGATAAAATTGACTGCCTCCAGATGCACATAAATGGTCTAAAGTTTTCTAAATGAGCCCTGGAAGAGAATTTTCTCTCTAGTAGCCACAGAGCTCGAGTGCAGAAAATTAAACCAAAGCCTTCAGTATAATGTTAGCTTAATTACAGTGAAAATTCAAGTCCCAGCCTTGGAAAATGTTGGAGGTTAAAGTAAGGGTGTTAATTGGTAAGGAATATCATCCTTGGAATGGGGATGTGAGTGAAGACCCTATTGAAACAGAACCCTCAGATTCTCGAGGGTTTATCTCACCTGAGGAAGTCATCTCTACACTCTTAGCAGAAGATGTACTCCCACCCTCTGAAATACTGTCCTTTTCACCTTTGACTTGGGAAATTTATCTCTCATTATCTGCTAAACCTGCGACTTTCTCTAAAAAGATGCCCATCAATAGTTGCCTCTAGACATATAACCAGATTTAAGGCTAACCAGGCTCCTATAGAGGAGGTAGAAAGTGTAGTCCATGAGGTGGTACACTACTAAAGAACTTAATGAGTTTGCCAATTCACTCAAACAAAAGTCTTGGGAATGTGTGTGGGAATGGATTTTAAGAGTGTGGGATAATGGTAGATGGAACTGAAAACTGGATCAGGCTGAGATTACTGATATTCCCCCTCTGAGTTTTAATTTTATACTTAATATGGAAGCTCATACAATATAAAAAGTTGTAAAAAGTTTGAGTAGTTGGCTGAAGTATTTGTCAAAATAGGCCCTCCTTTAAAGGAGTTAGAGATGCCTGATATCCCTTAGCTTAGTGTTGATGAAGGTATTTTAAGGCTCAGGGAAACTGCAATGTTAGAGTTGGTACATTGTATGTAACCTAATCCTCCACAATGGGACATGTCTTCACTAATCCTATAACATGAAAGATGGTGAGAGGGGCACCAGCATATCTGAAGAGTTTTGTTGTCCCTCTTTTCCCTGTACAACAACACCTTAGGGTTGGCGATAAGTACTGCTCATTTGGATGAATTAAATGCAATGAGTTTAATTGGACCCTGAAGTAGCATCATTGGATCATTGGATCATTGTTATTATAAAGGACAGCATAGACAACACAATGTTCATAATGACCTGGCCTGTAATGGGAAGCATAGATAAAGTGAATCTTATGGTCACATGACTGGCATGAACTTTTGGTACTGACAGATAAGAAGTATACTAAAGTTTTCTTTGGACATGGATAGATAAGAAGTATACTAAAGTTTTCTTTGATCTATATATGCAGAAAAATTTTCAAATGTAAAGAATTGTGTAGGAGGGAAATCCTAAAAAGGTAATATCAGCCCATGGGCCACTTTCCAGACTTGAGCCTTTTTGTAGACCCAGAACCCCTTGAATGAAGGGATGGAAGATACCAAAAATTTTACTGTTAGTCTTTCTCCAGAGGGACCTAAGTCCTCTTAGAAAAGTAATTGGGGGGAAAGGAAACAATCTAACTTTCAGAGTTCTGTTTGATGCTGGGTCTGAATTGAGGCTAATTTCAGGAGATCCTCAGAAATATTGTGGCCCTTCAGTTATGGAGGTCAGGTGATCAATTGAGTTTTGACTGATATCTGACTCATAGTTGGTTCAATGCATGCCTGAACTCATCCTGTAGGTCTTTTCCCAGTCTCAGAATGTATAAGAGGGATAGATATACTAAGAACTTGGCAGATTTCTCATGTTTATTCCCTGACTTGTGGAGTGAGGACATTATGGTTGGAAATGCTAAATGAAAACCTTTAGAGTTGTCTATCCTAAGGAAAATAGTGAATGGAAAACAGTACCACATCTTTGGAGGATTTGTAGAAATTAGTGCCACCATCAAGGACTTAAAAGATGAGATGGTGGTGCAGGTCTCCACCACATCTCCATTTATCTCGCCTATCTGGCCAGTTCACAAGACAGATTAATTTTGGAGAATGACAGTTGACTATTGAAAACTCAATCAAGTAGTGATTCCCTATTGCAGTTGCTATACTTTTGATATGGTGTCCTTACTTGAGCAGATTAACACATATCCTGGTGCATGGTATAAAGCTATTGATCTAGCAAATGGCTTTTTCTCAGTACCAATCAATAAGGACCACCAGAAGCTATTTGCTAGAAATTGTCTGTAAGACTCAACTTGGTTCTCTATGAAACGTTTCTCTTTTGTTAGAATTTTTCTGCCAACTTTAAAGATTTTTCTTTTTTCATTTGTTTTAGGTTATTTGATGATGATAGGCATAATCTATAGTATCATCAAAAGAAAATATATTTATTTCATGGTGTTTATATTTTTTGAGTCTGTATGTATGCTTATAGTTTTCATTAAGTCTGAAAATTTGTGGTTATCTGCATATGTTCTCTTAGAAATGCATGAACAGCTGTGCTCAAATTCCTCAGATCTTGCTGTTGCACTGCTAGTTATGATTCTCTTTTTTCTTGCTTTTCTTGGAATTATTTCTACTTCCATTTTCTTTTCTTTTTATGCTTTTCACTAAGAAATTTTGTCCGCTGGGAGGTAGTGACACACGCCTTTAGTCCCAGCACTTGGGAGGCAGAGGCAGGTGTATCTCTGTGAGTTCGAGGCCAGCCTGGTCTAAAAAGTGAGTTCCAGGAAAGGCACAAAGCTACACAGAGAAACCCTGTCTCAAAAAAAAAAAAAAAAAAAGAAAAGAAAAAGAAAAAGAAAAAGAAATTTTGTATTCATTTTACATACTAACCACAGATCCCCTTCTCTTCTCTCTTCCTGCCACCACACCCTTATCCTTAGCTCCCAGCTCATCACTCATTCCCTCCTACAACAAGGTAAGGCCTCCCATGAGGAGTAAGCAGAGCCTGGTATGTTCAGTTGAGGCAGGTCAAAGCCCCTCCCCCTGCATCAAGGCTGTGCAAGGTGTCCCACCATAGGTAGTGGTCTCCAAAAAGCCAGCTCATGCACCACGGATGGATCCTGATCCTACTGCCAGGGGACCCCTTAAGCAGTTCAAGCTACACAACTGTCTCACTTATGCAGAGGCCCTAGTCCAGGCCTATGGAGGTGCCACAGCTGTTCGTCTAAAGTTCATGAGTGCCTACTAGCTTGGTTTGGTTGATTCTGTAGGTTTCCCCATCATGATCTTGATGCCCCTTGCTCACAGAATCCCTCTTCTCTCTCATCGACTCATGGAGCTCAGCCTGGTGTTTGGGTGGATCTCTGCACCTGCTTTCATCAGTTACTGGATTAAGGCTCTATGATGACAGTTAGGGTATTCATGATCTGATTACTGGGGTAAGGCAGTTTAGGCACCCTCTCAACTATTGCTAGTAGTCTAAGCTTGTGGATTCCTGGGAACTTTCCTAGCATCAGGTTTCTCCCTATCCCCATGATGTCTCCCTCTATCATGATATCTCTTTCATTGTTTTTCCACTACATCCCTATTCCAGCTCAACCATCCAGTTCCCTTATATTCTCATCCCCCATCTCCTACCCTCTATTCCACCCCTGAGTCCCAGTTTACTCATGGAGATCTCATCTACTTCCCCTTCCCAGGGAGATCCATGCATCCCTGTTAGGGTCCTCCTTGTTAGCTAGCTTCTCTGGATCTGTGGGTTTCTACTTCAATTTTTAAGTTGGATGAAGTTTTATGTAGCTGTTGTTTCTATTCTGTTGTTACTTCTAGCCAGCGTAGTTTTCATCTTAGATACTATAGTTTTCAATTCTAAAGCTAAACTAGAGTCTTTTTTTAAAAATATATTTTATTTATTTCTATTTAACATTTTAAATACATGTGACGTAGTCATGAGCGTTTTTTACTGTCCTTTCCTTTAGCCTGCTGTCTGGGTTGGTTTTAGTTATTTGTTTTTCTCCATCTTGAGTTGTCTCTCTTTTTTTTTTGTATGAGCATTTCTGAGCAGATTGCAGGCATCACAAAGCTCATGTTGTTGGTTAAGAGTAATTTAAAATTCTACAAGTACTCAATTTTTTTCTGGGGTGCAGTTCTGTCACTTGGAAACAGTTGGACCCTTGGGGTGCTGCTTCACTAGGCGGTGCTAGATGCAGGACTCCTCATTCCCCTCTGATGAGTTGGTGCCCTGAGTAGAACAGACACTCCTGTCAGCTTAGGTGAGAGCTAAGCCTTTCACATGTCACTTGCCGAGTCATGAGAGGGACTTAGATTTTCTGGAGTTGTCTTTCCTCTCCAGTGTTGCCACTGATAGCCTTCTGTAGAATCATAGCTCCAGTGTTGCCACTGATAGCCCCTGTAGAATCATAGCTCCCTTGTCTCAATAAGATTGACCTCTGCCTAGATCCCCTCCCTGTGCCAGAGCTAGGAACCCTTTCCAGTATTTGGCAACTCAGGGTATTCCTGTCTTGTTTCTCATTACCCATGGTCCCAGTCTTTGTTGTGTGATCTCTATGTTCTAATATTATTCATTTATGTACTCTATGCAGACTCTTAGATCCTGGTAGTTCGTCTTGGAGATAGTCAGCAGTCCCATGGTCAGTGCTCCAATATACTCCTTTATTGTCTTGTTTAATCCTTACAACATTGTTTTGAGTAGAAACTTGTCATGATCAGTTTGCAGCAGAGAAAACTAATGCCCAGCCAGAATAAGTAGTTTTCCCTGAAATCAAAGCTAAAATAAATAAGTAAATAAAAGATCTGGTATTTCAAAAGAGCTATACAAAGCTTACATATATACATGCAGGACTTACAACCATTATGACATTTTAGATGCTTCTAGATTAACTTCTAAGTAAGTATTTTATAATACTGCAAAAGACTGTGAAGAAATAATCATGAAATTCTCACTGTTTACAATTGATGCATTAATGAAAAGGTTTTAGAACATTAATACAATTGGCACTTTCCAATGAGTTTTATGTGAATATTGCCTTTTTTAACCCTCAAGTTCAAAATATTCACCCTATAGCCAGAACATCCTTTTTGAGTAAATGAGAGAAGAAATTATCTGTTAATTCAAGTTAAAAAATATTTTTTTTAACTAGAGGTCAAGAGATTCACATACTAAGAAAAGAAAATTTTTGAAAAGAAAACTTTTCTTTGCCAGATAGTTATTTAAAATGACATGTGATCAATGAAAGGGGTGACTTTTAAGAAGAAAGATGCAGAAATCTGGAGCTGAGTGGTGAAATCAGACAGTGAGGTCTAGCCCAGCACCAAGGGAAGGAGAGTGTTGGGGATGTGATAATGTGCTGGGGCCACTAGCACATCATCTATATGATAATATATCTTACATATATTATCAAATGTTCCTATCTTAATGTATTTTACATTAAGCTATATTTAGAATTTATGATTTCATATAAAACACAAGCAAGTTTGGTTTTAAAAGGATTTTTTTTAGTTTATTTAACTTCATGTGCATTGGTTTGGAGGAGTTCCAGACAGTTGTGAACTGCCATGTGGGTGCTGAGAATTGAACCCCAGATCCTCTGGAAGAGCAACCAGTGCTCCTAACCCCTGAGTCATCTCTCCAGCCTCCCAGATAGAATTTTTAACATCACTTCCAATGTACACTCCTAGCTGACTTTCTGTGCACACTTTAGAAAGACGTTGTGGTGCGGGCCAGTGAGTAAATATTTACTCAGTCATAATATACCCATTGCTGTTATTTCCTCCACATCTTTCTCAGCTTTTCCATTTCTTTCCCTTTTTGTCCTTTGCTTAACTTGGGCTTGGAATTTTAGCTATGCCTGACAGTTGAGTTTTTCCATGAGTAACACTGAAATTGTCTCTCTTAGCTCAGTTTGTATTTACAGAAGGTTATCTAGTAGTTGCTGTTAACTGTCATGGAAATGACAGAGAAAAGGAGCTTCAATTCATATCCCAGAGACTCAAAATGAGATCACATAAAGCCAGTGGCCCTTTGGGCATCTATGCAGTACCCCAGCAGCTGGGTCTCTCTGAGTTTACATTTCATTTACATCAAAGGCACATAAAAAACATAGACCTCTTCTGGAATAGACAGTTGTCTTGTGATAAGAGCATGTGTCTGAACTTCTGGACTCATGACCTTGACCAGCATAAAGACAATTTAGTGACTATTTCAATGTAGTTTTCTATAGACAAGTTACACTGGAACTTTAAGGGGGAAAGAATTAAAATTATATTAAAACAACATTGTCATCCTCACCCCCACTGAACTCAATAAATGTGCTATAGCAACAATTACTCTCAGCAATGGCAGACCGATTTCTTTAACCAAATGAATTATTTAACAGTAGACCTTCACATTTTCATTATCTTCACCTTGCCTTGTTTCTGTGTTATGGTGCCAACTTCTGAATAACTCTAAGAAAATATACGTGATAGAGTTCCAGTGAGCTGGAGGGTAAAAGTAAGTAAGATCTATTAGAAGGGTGAATCTCAGTTGTTTGTATTCCCAGGGGGGGAAATATCAAATTAGCAAGGCAGGCAACCTACTCAAGACTGAGTTCTTAGGAGCCATGCTGAGCATCTACATCAAATATCTGAGTGATATGACATTATTTAAATGGTTGCTTCCTTGTCTTTGTGCATAACAGTGGGTTAGACTCTTGGAAAGGTTTTAAGCTGGCAGATGCATCTTTGAGTAAGATGAGGATATCCACAAATTGGTGACAACTTTTTGTCTAAAGTGAAGATCTATTTGCCATATCAGACATACAGTGACCCATCAGACATACAGTGACCCATCTGGCTTTCATCATCTACATGGCGTTCTTTTGACATCCAGTAGGAGAATTCCTAACCAGAAAGAAATCATAAGTTTTCCTAACAACAAAACCTGAAAACAAAACAGGAGCAATAGCAATATCAATACCAATGGAAATGTTAACGTTAATGTGTAAGGGGAAAATTTTCAGGGAGTCCTAACCCTAAACAAAGAGCTACAGGCAATTCTTGACTGCTGGGATGAGAAGAATTAGCCTTTGTCAAGGATGAGCCCCTTTATTGGTTGTCCAATGCAGAATGGTCAACCCTGGAATCATATGCACACAAACAACAAAAATGGACCTAGCACATTCTATTTATATATATTTGTGCATACATACATATATGTAACAAATATAATCAAATAAAAAGAAACTAGCATCTTGAGTATGGGGATTCATGGGAAGGATTTGAAAGAGGGTAATTGGGAGGACTTTGAGGGAGGGGGAAGTGGTGTAATCCTATTTCACATAAAACATTAAAAATAATAAATAAAATGATTCCTCCACTAACTGTTATAAATTATGACTGTTCTATGTCATGAACAGGATACACAAAAATACACAATAATACCTAGTCTAGCTTCTTGCAAGATAGCCCCATTACAACAAAGTGGAAGATGGCTTAGTGCATCCCTGTAACCTCATACTTAGATTTTTTTTTGAAAATAGAAAATTTGATTCATGAATGTGAGATGAGGATGAAGTTGTTAAAATTTGAAAGGGGATCTGGAGTTTTGCAAAAAAAAAAAAAATTAGTGGGAGCAGTTAAACTAAAGCTCTGGTTGACTTTTGTTCTGTGACCACCTGCATATTGTTGCACCCTACAGTGTGCCACCCAGGCTCAAAGTGTACTGTGAGGTAGTGTTTGGTGCACATAACTGGTTTCAGCTTTATATCTTGTATAGATTATATTTTATTTTATATCTATACACAATATAGATAAGTATGTATAATTTTATATATCATATTCTTATAATAGCATCCATGAAGTCTATATGTGCATCTCCTTGTGATGAACACATTTAGCCAACTCAAATAGGTGATTCCTGTTATTTCTTTTTCCTTAAAGAGTAGACATAATTGTGCAGGGAGGGAAGTACTTTCAATTTCCTTCATGGGTTTTCTGTCTGAATGCTGAATGTTTCTACATTCCTTCTTTGACTCTCACCATGGGTGTCTCATCATACCCTTGACATGTCTTGCTAGCTTCCTGAGGCTCTTTTTGGTAGGTGAGGTGGATTTCCATCTTCTGTGTGTCCCCAATCTCACTGGCTCCAGAGTTTATTTTTCTTCCCTTCCCTCACTTCTCACTCCTTCACTACAGGCTTTTAAAGAAAAACTTTGAATGTGATTAATGGTCGTCAGAGATTAGGCACATAATGTTCAAGCATTGAGTTGTTTATTTGTTTAAGAGAGTTGTTTTCAGGCTGTTTCTTATGCAGTCACATACCTACTTACACAGTCTTAGCTCTGTTGTTGGCTGGAAGCATAAGTCTGAGTCAGGCTTGAAGAAGAAACTCCATTTTCTAAGTACTGTTGGCCCTCCAAGCCACAGGCTTTGTACCCAAAATTCATAGATAAAAGATTTTTAAAAATTATTTATTTCTTGCTGAACATGTACAGATGGTATCCTAAATAATAGAATATATCAATTATTTCCTAAACAGTATAGTATGCTAATCATTGCATTTCAACAGTTATTTTAAGTCATATAGAGATTCTTTAATATTCATAGATGAATATGTGCAGATTGTATGCAAATACTGTGCCATTGCTATTAGGGACATAAGCATCTGTGTTTTTTGGTGTCCTCATAGAGTCCTGGAATCTATAAGTACTAAGGGATGACTGTACTATGATTGTATGCTGAATGATCCTCAAGGCACATCTATTAAAGTCTTGGCCACAGGGGAGTGTTGCTTTGGAGATGTTAGGAACTTCATGAGGCTCAATGGACAGTCTTAGATTATTGAGGGTGTGTCTTGAAAAGGATAGTGGCACCTCAAGCTCTACCTATTCTCTCTCTGTGTCAATGGGGTAGGCTGCTTTGATTTATCCCACATTCCAACATACTCAGCTGATCATGGACTGAAGCCTCTAAAACTGTGAGCCTAATAAACAATTTCTTGTTATAAATTCATGATCTCATATAATGTTCCGTTTCATTTTGTTGCAGTTATAGAAAGATAATTAACATAGACTGTAATTCCTTTTTATCTTCTGGATGATTGTTTAGGGGAAGAAGATATATTTTATGGGAAGTTTACATTAATTTTTAGCATAATTTCATAGCTGAAATTGGATTCTTGAACTGAATATGTTATTGGATCAGGGAGGGTGGTTTAGTGAAGCTAATAGTCCATGAGTATTATCATATTTTTAAAGTGAGAATTGGAGCATTGAGGGTTTACATTTTGCTTTGTACCCTAATGAACATCTTTTGTATTAGAACTGTGCACCTTCCCTCCGAGGACTTGGTATAATTCTCTAGAGAATGATTTCAGATTAGGAGGCAACAGAAGAGTTTCTTTCTCAGGAGTTACCCAGCAGTTGCCACCTGCTTTTGACAGCCTATACAGGTGAGTGTCCATCTCTATGACCACACTCCTGCGGAACAGACTGAGGGTGAAAACTGTTCTGCAGATGGGGTGCATCAGCATTTCTTCCTGGATGTGAGGACTTGATACCAGAGAAAGAATCCTGCATGATATTTGTGACACTGGATGAAAGGGAGACCTGGATCTGAAATGAGTCTCTGAGGCTTGGCCTTCAGCCCATGGCATCATTGAGTGGTGTAGATGTAACCAATCGTCTTATTAAAATAAGAAACACAGAGCCAATGTAAAAGAGAAAGCCGAGAGGTCAGAGCTCAGAGATAAAATCTTACCTCCTGCAGTGCTCCTAACTTCCTCGCAAGAGAGCTACTTCCTGTTTGTCTGTGTTTAAATAGTCTTTCTGTTCTGCCTTCTCATTGGTTGTAAACCCAACCACATGACTGCCTCATCACTGCCTGTAAGTACCGCCCTCCAAGTCTTAAAGACATATGTCTCCAATACTGGCTGTATCCCTGAACACACAGAAATCTACCTAGCTCTTCTAACCATCACACTCTTGCTATGGCTCTAATAGCTCTGACCCCATGGCAACTTTATTTATTAACATAAAATTAAAATCACATTTCAGTACAAATAAAATATCACCATAGAGTGGGATAGAGACTTAAGGGTATGAAGCCTAATGGAATGAAGTCAAGCCATTGTGCTTACTCTTTTGAAAAGAGGTACTAGCTCTTGGTCCCTTTTCTCTCCTATTCTCATCGCCTGGCTGTCACAAGGTGAAGCAAGCATCTTCTTCCACCAAATGCTCCCACCACAATAGGCTGTCAAATCCCAGGCCCAAATGCAATGGAATAAGTGACCATGGACTGAAATCTCCTAAATAGAACCCCCCCAAAAACCCATTTCCCTTTCAGACTTAGTGTCTCTGGAATCTTGTCACAGTCACAGAAAGCTAACTAAATAGATATCAAATTTTTCCAAGTCTGATGGGAGTCGGCTCACTGACTCGATTATTCATTTAGCTCAGGTACAGAGTTTGTATTCTGTTGGATTGGATACCAACATATTTAAAGCAGAGAGGATGTCACATAACATTTTCTTTAGTGTTTACCTCTCCTTTGCCCTGGGGAGGCAAGAGCTTCAGCCCTGGGGAAAGGCACTTCTCTTCCATTTGTCCTTTACTGCAAATGTATTAAACCAGAAAATGGTGGTTCTTTTCTTATGTTGCCTTTCTCTCAGGAAGAGTTTGTAGGACTTCTTATTATTCTTTTACACTGTCACCTTTGAATCTTTCATCCTCTCATTGTTTTTGCCCTTGCAAATCCTGGTAAATTACTGAGGAAAATAGTTTCAACATAGAATTTGTGAGTTTTGTTATTCTTCATGGTTGCCAAATATTTATGTAAAATAATATTAACTTATCAGTTTCAAGATTTTTTTGAAGTCAGTTACTCAAATATGGGCTATAAAATAGCTTTAGTTAGACTTTGGGAAACTGTGGGAAGTATTTTTTTTAAGTTAAGTGTTTATTTCATACTATACACCTAAGAGAATTATTTCAGCATCAGTCTTCATTACACAGTGTACAAATACATGTCAACTGGCAATAATATGAACAAAGGAGCATTATGTTTTGAGACTTTCTATGACATTTATATGACTAATTTTATACAACTAAAATTAGCTTAAAGTAGAAGAGTGTTTTATTCCACAGGATAACTCTCTCAGAAGCATTTTTTTACTATTAAAAATAGACATCTCTGGACTCTCAGACCTGAGGAAACAAAGCATGGTGTTGGGCTAAGGTTGCAAAGGTTTCTTATGAATGCTAGAATCTGAAACCATTTGGATAAATTTTCTTTAAATTATGTTCTTACATTATTGAGTTATGATTGCATAATGAATATGAAGGGACCTCTTAATTCAACTGAAAGCAACACATAAGATGAAATATTTAAGTGAATGATTGCCAAATTTATTCTGCTAAAGTAAATTACATTTTGGTAGCATTCCTCCAAATATAAAACTTCTTTAGTTGCATTAGTAATTGTTGTTTGAGCTTCTAAAATGTTAACAGGTTATGAATTTTCAAGAGAAGTAAATGCGAAAGTGAGACACACTGGCACCTGGCTGGCTTCCCTAGAGTGCCTTCTAGATATCTTAACAGAGGAAATGATGGTGTTGTTCCTCTTTCTACCACTCTCTGTTCCATGTTGCAGATATACAACTTCTGGGGGCCTTGCACAGAGCATCAGTCTTGAGAAGTCTTCAGAACTGTGTAACTTTAGTTATTTTTCATACAAAGTGACAAGTTTCCTAAAGGCACTTTCATTGTGTATTTTTACTTTGCAAACCTAAGCTGCAGGACAAATGATACTTAAAACCATGTTTAAAAAGGAAATTATTCTACGTATTTAAAAGTGTCAATTTAGTAGCCAAGCAGTAGTGGCACACACCTTTAATCCCAGCACTCTGGAGGAAGAGGCAGGTGGATCCCTGTGAGTTCGAGGCCAGCCTGGTCTATGTAGTGAGTTCCAGGACAGGCTCCAAAGCTACACAGAGAAACCCTATTTCAAAAAACAAAAAAGTGTCAATTTAGTAAATTATTTTTTCCATATTACAATGAAATATTTTTTGATAAATAAAAAATCTCAAAACAATTTTTTTCAGCCACGGATTCCGCTCTCCTCCCTCCTTTTGCCCCCCCCTCACTCTAGCCCACCCCCCAATCCCAACTCCTCCAGGACAAGGAGTTTCCTGTGGATTCAGCTCAGCCTGGTAGATTCAGTCGAAGCAGGTCCAGTCACCTCCTCCCTTCACTCAGGCTGAGCAAAGTGTCCCTGTATAGGCCCCAGGTTCCAAACAGCCAGCTCATGCACTAAGGACATGTCCTGGTCCCACTGCCTAGGGGCCTCCCAAACAGTACAAGCTAATCAACTGTCTCACTTATCCAGAGGGCCTGATCCAGTTCGGGGCTCCTCAGCTATTGGTTCAAAACACTTTTTAAAATCACTCTAGTAGCAATCTCTTGTTGTATTTGTTGCTTTATGGGGAAAGGTTCTCAGATGTTTGCTAAGCTAAATTATCCCATGAGGAAAAGCTGTTAACTACAAGGCATAAGCTAATAATCTTGATTCAACCCAATAAAGGAACTTTATTAAACTTAGCATTTAGAACATTCAACATAACAGAGAAGGCTATAGAGAATGCTGCAAACTATGAGTTCTGTGTGTTAGAGATGATGGATTTGGGCAAATATGCCGCTATCATCTGTCTTATGAGCATGGCGACACCCCTCATTAGCCATGGGATTCTTTATCTTTATGTCATGTTCTTAATCCACCTCTGCATCATACTTCTGATGCTCTGTTTCTCCCATTGCAGCATATAAGAATCTGTAAGCTGTTTGTTAACTGTGGGAGCCAACTGCATAGTGGCTCAATCACTTATTCTTTTATCCTGTTTAGGTTATCTTTGGTCCAGGTCTATACCATCGATTAGAACATTTAAAATACCTAGTTGCTAGGACTTTTTTGGTGAGGTTTATAATGACCTTATATGTAGCAGGAATCCTAACAGTTCAAACCTGAGGCCAGTTATTGGGGTGAACACTGGAAGATCAGAGAGAGAGAAAACAAGCCACAGCTAACCTCACCTGGCCAACTTCTCAGCTGGTCTTGTTTCCTCAGACTGGAAGCTTCTGTGTCCTCATCCCAATGGCTCTCAGCTGAACTGTGCTGCTCAAAACCTAAAAGCTTAAATAGCCAAATGCTTCTAGTTTCTGGTCCTCATGCCTTGTATACCTTTCTACTTTTTACCATCACTCCCTGGGATTAAAGGCGTGAGTCATCATGCTTGGCTATATCCTTCAACAGACGGATTTCTGCCTCTGGAATGCTAGGATTAAAGGCGTTTGCTACCACTGCCTATCCTATGTATCTAGTGGCTTTTCTGTTCTCTGACCCCAGATAAGTTTATTTGGGTACACAATATTTTGGGGAGCACAATACCACCACACTTATATTCCATAGTATGGTACAAATATACAAATATGGACTTTATAAATCCCAGTTAACTGTGAGAAGTATTTTTGAGGACAGATAGTTTGCAGGCCATCCTTGTTCCCACATCCACTGACAGTGATGTGCAGGCACATGTGTCCTGGGGCCGGCCCGATATCCCTTCCTCTGCAGGTGTCACCCCCATTCTAATGATGGTCATACTCTATCTGGGAAGGTCTAAGGCAGTTCCAGAAAGAGGGCGATGGCTTGACAGCTTTCTTCAAGTACAGAAAGGAAATTTATGTTCATTGCCTGCATGTGTTTCTCTGGCCCTATTGTCTTGGGATCAGACAGCTTTATAAGTCTTCTCCACACATCATGTTTCTTTAGGAGCCTCAGAAGAACATCCCTGTATTATGATTTCTCAGACATGGCAAAGATATATTTTGTTCTCACTAAGAGCCTGCATATACCAATCCTGGTAACTGCTACAAAATTATAACTAACTATAACTACAAAATTATAACTAGTTTAATATTAGAGAGGTTTGCTCAAAAGAAACAGCCATATTGAACAACTACTTGGCCAGAAGACTCAGTGAATAATACTGGTTGACATTGTTGTAACCAGATTTCCACCTGGTAACTTTTACTTGATATTGAAACCACTGATGTGCTTCTGATATTACTGGTCTTATCACCCTCAAGGTGATTTTCTTTCATTGGTGATAAGGCACAGACCATATTTCTTGTCTACAGCATCCACTCACAAATGCTATTGGTGACAGAGTTATGTTTGCATTGTTGTGAGCAGTTTCTTTCTGATTGGTTCTCAAAGCTGCATTGATTGACTTTAAGGACAAAGTGCACCACATTTTTCCTCTGCACAAAGTACCCAAGAGCTCACTTCCTGTCAATAACATCAGATGCAAAGTGATAGAATCTTTTGTTTTCCATTAGAGATAGAATTTTAGTGAACAGCTTTGCTGTATTCAAGTTGCCTGAATATGTTAACCTGTGTACTGTTTGTTTTTGTTAACCTAACACAAACTGTAGACATCCAAGAAGAGGTAGCCCAAGCCAAAATTGAGAAATTGAGATTGGCCTCTGAGCATGTCTATGGGCATTTTCTCAATTAATGATTGGTGTACAAGGGCCTTTCCCACTATGGGTGATGCCGTCCGTGAGCAAATGCTTTTAGAGTATATAAGTAAGCAAGTTGATAAAGCCACGAAGAACAAGCCAGTAAGCAGTACTTTTCCATGGTGTCTTCTTCAGTTCCTGCCTCCAGGTTCCTGCCTTGGCTTCCTTCCATGATGAACTATAACTGGTAAGATGTCATAAGCCCTTTCTTTCCCAAGTTTCTTTTCACAGTGACAGAAACTCTAACTAAAATACCCTTGAAGAATGTTTGCTGAACAAGTTAATTACTCTGTGTTCTTATATGCTCAGTAAGGTTGTGGTTTATCATGTGATTCATTAGCATTGGGATTTATTGTCTGACTTTAAGAGATGGTGTTGGTGGATGTGCCCATGGCATGATGTGTGTCATCTTGCTGTGTCCTATATGACATGTGTGCATTCAGAGCTTTGTCCCAAAGCTAGACTTGTTTACACCCAGCTGTGTCCCTGGAGTGCTGAGAGGCTTGATGAATTGGCTCAGTCATAAGCTCTCTACTGATTTTAAGAGTTCAGAATCTAGGAATGAAATTGCTCCCACAGATTTCACTTTCAATTATCTCAGGCCATACTGCACAAGTTTACATCAATATTTTGAAGGATGGGCACCTAGCTGACCTGGGTCAGCCTGGGAATATTTTGAAGCCCCTTTCCCCTCTGTATTCTGTCCAGAAGATAGATGTCTAGTGACTCCAGTAATCATGAGGCTAGCTTCTTTTTGTCAGTTTCTTCCTCACTGGCAGGCCATGGCTATGTCCACAGCTCAGCATTTCAGCCTGACTTTGGTGCAGACATACAATTGTCATAAGTTTTGCACAGAAGGGATAGGAAATCCTTGTCATTCCTCATCAGTATTAAGCAGTCACTTTTCCTGGAATCCTACTTATGTTGAACCAGATAAGCTGTCAGCACTCTGAGTGGCCTTTCACTGATGTGAGGTGCCTGGTCCCATTTACTTAAAACCCGCCTGATGGTCGGAATCTGTCAGACTCAGTGGGTTCATGGCTTGTCTCCAGCCTGCAAGGCAGTCTTTCCCCAGGTGCCTAATTGAAAGAAAGAATTACAGGCAAACACTAAAAGATATGCACACTGACCAGTACTGGCAGTGAAGAAAGCAGGAAAAACCTGTGTGCTACTGGGTACTACATGGTGGGGTAGACTTCATCACTTAGCCCTGGGGCTAGCTTTCTTCTGACAGATGGAGATGGAGAGCAATTAGAGTTTAGAAGTATAAGCAGACCAATCTATTTTGTTTATACGGAGAGTTTCCCCTAGAAGTGAGGCAGAAGCGGAGACATAAGTAATGAGCACATGTGTTTGGAAAGAGTATAAGGTACTTATAAATATTATAGTGGCGTCACTATAGTTAAAGGCCTGGCAGCCTTTCCATTGCAGAATCTCATTGTCAGGGGTTAAAAACTCAGCTGTAAACATTCCAGGCTGCAACTTGACAGCACAGGGTGTGCCTGGGAATAAAGCTTTATTCCTTGCTGCCATGAAAGTCTCTACTGGGATTCCCATGTACCATGTTCCTCTTTCTACCCCAGGTCCTGTTTGGATCTGCAGCAACAGAAGAGTCTCAAGCAGGCTCTTTTGGTTATTGGAAAGCTAGCCGAGAAGCCACCACTGATGTATTATTAACCTCTCTTCCTTGATCTGGGAACAATTTTCCCTCAGATGTCAGTGGCTCCAATAATGGTCAGGTGTCACTGGACTTGCACTTGGCTTAGAAAAAATGCAGCAAAGATCATAATAGTAATATATAGAAGGCAATTACTTTACACGGGCAGCCTTCTGAGGGTCCAGTAAACCTCTTTAGGGGGAATCTCACCAAGATTGCTGTCCCCAGGTATTATGCTCTAGGAAGGGATGCCATATGTTGATCTGTAATTCAAATGGTAGGAAGAAACTGGGTAAACATTTTGGCTAAGGGTTACATAAATTTAGTAAACATAGAAATAGAAAGTTCCAGAATTAATTGGCTATAAAATTGTAGGCCAACAAAGCAAATTTTAAACAATAATAATAACAACACAACCCATTTTCTTCTCGTTGGCTGGTGGGAAAAACTGGGGATTTTACATTAAGAAATACTCTGTGTTGGGTGACACCAAACTGAAGACCAGTGTGCACAGTATATACAACCAGACCCACCATTTTCCAGATTGTTGAGAGGTAGTGCTCATTTTGTTCTAGATGAAGTTGACTCAGTCTACCCCAATTTGCATAGCCCATCTTCCCTCATGATAAGCTCCTCCCTAACCAAGGACCTCCACATCTAGTGGGGGCAACTATGTGCCTCCCCCCCCCCCGTGTTATGAGACATGGGGCTTTGGTTAGGTATTTATGAATCTACTGAAGAGACTGTGTACCTGTCCATCATTGGATGTGTAATCCTTTAAGTGCTTATAGTCTAAAAACTTTGGAGTCACTAATACATGACATAGGTGTGTTCATTGTGCAGGAAGAGAAAGATTTCTTGGGTGAAGAGCCTATAAAGAACAAGGCCACACTGTCAGTGTTTGTCCATGTCCCTGGGATCTAGTAGTTAGGGTTCAGCATGGAACTTGGGAGTCCTTGACTTCTGCCCTCTTTTTGGTATACCCTGAAAAGGATGGAAGAGTATCTGGACCATATATATACTGACGTGCTTGACCAGAGGGGCTCAAAAGTTTCTTTTTCCTTTTCCTAACACCAATCCTGGTTTTCTTGCATCCAGGCATGTGACTTGCCTTTCAGATTCAGAATTCAGGTATTCTGCTGGACATAATTAATATAGTTCAAGGAAAGCATCTGTACCTTAAATGCTCAGAGCCAGAAGTGTTTGGATTTTACAATATTTTCATATTCATAATGAGAAATAATTATACACATAAAATTAATTTGTTTCATATACACCTTATAAACATACCCTAAAGGTAAATTTATACAATATTTTGCGAGACAGGATCTCATTATGTGTACTGAATGGCCTGAAATTCACCTATAGACCAGGTTAGTCTTGAACTCATGGAGATCCCCTTGCCCATTCAGAGAACAAGAATTAAAGATGTGTGTCACCATGCCCAGCCTAATTTGTTAAATATATTTTTAATTGAGCCAGGTGATGGTGGAGCACATCTTTAATCCCAGCACTTGGGAGGCAGCAGCAGGTGGATCTTTGTGAGTTCGAGGCCAGCCTGGGCTACAGAGTGAGTTCCAGGAAGGGTGCCAAAGCTACACAGAGAAACCCTGTCTTGAAAAAAACATCATATATAAGTGTCTCCTAGATACCTCCCCTGAGCCCCTCCTCTGTTGATACATACAAATACAAACAAGCAAACACAAGCATAAATATAGAAAAAAAAAAAAAACGAAAACAACTCCTGAGTCTGTTTTTATTGTGTGTATAGGATTTGAGGCTGGCCACACTAAAGTCCAGTAAGGGTGCTTATGTCTGGGACTGGTTAATTCTCCTTCTAGCAGTCTTCAGTTGCTCCTGTTTTAAGTATATCCCAACAAATGAGGTCATGTGTGGAATTTTCCATTTGTGGTATTCTGTTGGTACTCGTTTCAGATTTAAGAGTATTATTAATTTCAGATATTTGAATTAGTAATGTTCAGCCTGTTTGATATTTACTGATACAGTAAATAATCAGTAAAGTTAATAGCACTAATCATAGTTTAGAACTTTTGAACAGATTTTATATTTATTTTTATTTTTTCATGGTTCCATGAGGAAACGAATCCTTTTCCTCAGTAGGGAGTGTGTTAAATTAATCCCTTTCTCCAAATGGTGCTTGGCATTACAGGTGTACAACAGTTTTCAACATACAGAATGTAATTCCCAATCACTGGTCAACCTGACATTCTGTAACAATTGAAATCCAGCTTCCAAGTATTTTCCTAATATAATTAATTCTGTTTCTCCAAATACCAGCTGAGGAGCATTTTTAGTTTTTTCTTAAGACAGGATCTCAGTGATAATCTTCACGTTTGGTAAGTCCTGTGGAAATTCTCAGGAAAATCATGAGAAAAGCTTGAAGTAATTTGGATATTTCAATTGCACACAAATTCACATAATAAATTATTTTCATCTAAAGAAGAAAAATGGCTGTTTGTTTTCAAATATATGGATGATGAATTATAATTAACTTATATTTTTAAAAAAAACAGGCAAAATATATGGAATTACTGGTGGATAATTAAAGTGAGTCTAAGGAACATTGCTCAGTGGTAGAACACTTGGTTATCATACATGAGGCCCTGGATGCAATGCTTATCATCACATTACTGTACACACACAGATACACCCCTACTCATATAAGCACAAATATATGCACACACATACACACACTAAAAACTATGGGTGCATATTGTCTTAAAAGTTGTGTGGATTTCTGGAAACTAAAAGCAAAACTGTTCCATAGTTTGTCCTTGTAAGGAAGTCTTATTAAGGTATATCCCTATACAGGGCTTTAAGACAACTTTTTCCCAAGAGAACAAATACAGTCTTCCTACACTGGGTCACACAGGAGTTCACAGCCGTTTAACAGTTTGAAGACAATAAGCACTGTCACATTAGTAAAAGTCAACTAGTGCACCCTTCTTACAAAAATCATAAAATTTGGAAAATAGCCAATAATCTGATGGCTGAGAGGGGAAGCTGGCCCAAGCAGCTCATTTCCTCCCACTGATGCTGTTTCTACAGAAATAGAGTGTGACTCTGCCCTCAATGCCCTCTGGCTCTGTCACGGCTGGGAAGGATCCTGGCTGAAGACAGGAACAGGGTTGAGGAGCTGTTTGCAGGTCTCCTTCCTCTCCATGGAATGAACAGAATCTAAAAAGCAGCCTGAGCATTAGAGTTAAGCTGTAGACACTCAGATAATTAATGTATGTGAATCACAATGTTCTGAGCTCTATGAGCGATGCCATGAAAATAAATTCTTGTTCCCCATGCTTTGAAAAGTGAGAACAAAGCAATAACAAACTAATTACTTTTCAACATAAAGAGTAACCACCATTTCAGTATGTCACAGGATTCTATTCAATGGAAGATATAAAACTTGAAAATAAAAGATGTTAAGAAAGATCTCAATACAGGAGAAAGTTTGCATTTCAGACTTTAATAGATAAGGCAAATTTAGGCAAAGTTCCAGAGGACTGGCATTATGTGACTGGCCTCCAGGGGCATACTTCCTTGTCTGGGACAGCATGATATCTGCCTGCAGCCTTGTGAAATCCAGCAAACTTCATCTTCAGCCTTCTTTTATTTCTCTGATTACAGTCATTGATGTTAAAGACACTTTCCTTGTCTTCAAAATTGTGAAATGAACACTTGCTTTGCTCATCTGGCATATTTTCCTCTTAGGATGATGATTATTGGATTGTCACTCCTTTTCTCCACCAATCAGACATATACTTTGTTTTTAGTTAGGGTCCTACTGTGTAGCCCAGGCTAGCCTCAAACTTGTGATCCTCCTGTCTGAGCTTCAAAAGGTGTGCATCATCATTATGTCTTGCTACTTCCTGTAGTGTACACAGGCCTTTTTTTAACTTAGAGATTTAGAACTCTGTTGGATCTTTCATAAGGGTTGCACAATAATAAACACCATCAATGGCACAATGACAAAGCTAAGTAAAATCTTGGCTACATGAAATGTTTCCTGATCTCTTTCAGAGCAGTAGAGTATGTTTTCTAGCTTCAAGCCTACATGTTTTATAGGTCTGTGGACAGCAGCCATGAAAAAGGGACAAGCAAGAGAATAGCTTTCATTTTTTGCTAGCAGACTGCCTGTGCTTTTAACTGTTTCTGCAAAATTCTGATTGATCGAATCCTATTATTACACAGCACCGCTGAAAGCTAGTGTCCAAATACTCAATGAACTTCTTTATCAAAACTGCTGAAGATCTTTCATCCATCCACACTCTTAGAGGACCTTTCAAGTGTTCTAGGTAACTAGCTGGATGAATAGCCTACCTTCCTGCTGCAGTCTGGAGGACTCCCCAGTCTCCTCACCTCTTTTCTCACCCAGCAGAGTCCTGCATGCCCACTGGGATGGCTCAGCCTAGGCGTTATTTACTTAACTGCAACAGGGGAGTATGAGAAAGCTAGACCTAATCTTAAATTGCAAATGGTAACAGATTCAGCAGATACTCTGAATAAAGGACATCAGCATTGGAAAGTGAGTTGGGTGCTGCTTCCTCTGCTGCAAGGGCTATAACTCTGCAATGAGGAATTGGAAAATTGTCATAGAGAGGCTGAACAGATGGAAAGGATGGAGATGACAGCAAAAGAAAATGTTCTTTAAATTGCAAAGTTAAAACAAGGCTTACATAATTGCAAATTCATTTTTATGATGTTTTTTACCCTATAATTTATTGATGAATATAACTTCAGATATTTTTTAATGCTAAGAAAGCTCCAAATCCTCTTTTTTAAGAGACAGACTTTCTGTTTTGTTAGTATGTGTCTGTCTATGTTTTAGAGAACCTGAGCATAAAGTTTCTTAAATTTTGAAAATTCACAGAGACTGAAATATTATATCAACATGAAAGATCTGTGGCTTAATTTATGTGGCCCTATGGCCAGCAGATGTTGGTTGTAGAAAGGCTGGTGCATAATTGCTGTCATCATTAACTCTCAAATTAGAAGACCTACCTGGAAAAACAAATATAGGTTCCCTTCCAGCATGCATCTGCTACAAGATCAGAGAGCTGTCTCCAGCTGTGGAAGGGTCTCTGGGGCCAAGGCACCTAGTGCAGTCTTGGTAGTTTCTAAAACTATGAGTTCTAGGTGGTTGGGTAGGTGTGCAGAAAACATGATGCCTTTCCTTCTGCAGGTTATGCAGCCCCTGGATAGTATTGAAAACAAGCAGGTTATTTGGAGCCTACTTATATGCATATTTTTATTTATTTGTTCTCCACGATAATTTCATGATTATTTCTTAAGAATTTCAAATATGTTCTCTTTTTTCCAGTCCCTTGCCTTCATAGTTCTAATTTAGTACCTTTATATTTTAACTAGACCATGAATATTTCAATAATTTGAAAAAAGTTAATATGAGCCCAGGAGGCCTCAGTTAAAGCTCAAAATTTAAGTGCTCAAAAAAAAAAAAAATCTGGGGGCTGGAGAGATGGCTCAGAGGTTAAGAGCACTGCTTGTTCTTCCAAAGGTCCTGAGTTCAATTCCCAGCAACCACATGGTGGCTCACAACCATCTGTAATGAGATCTGGTGCCCTCTTCTGGCCTGCAGGGATATGTGCAGGCAGAAACCTGTATACATAATAAATAAAAAAAAAAAAATCTGAAACTTTTCAATAACTTCAAATCCCCATATACAGAAGAAAACAATACACATTTTTGTAGCAATAAACTTGCAGGCCTGTCTGCCTGGGTTGTCTGCTAAGCCATATCTAACAAATATAGCTTTGGGAGGAAAGGGCCAAGTTAGGCTTAAAATGTCACAATCAAAACATTGTGAGTGTAAGAAATATAACCCAGGGCCAAATATCACCAATGAAAAGAAATCTTTCTGGTTGTGCAAATGCTGTACTTGGAATGCAAGGAGGTGAAAAGGGAAAAACATGAAGGGAGGGAGAAGGCAGCTCATTGAAGTGCTGGGAAGTTTCTCTGAAAGAAGGAAGGCTGTGATGGTAGCTTTTTAGTTGCATTAGGAATAGGTAGCTGTTCATCTGGTCAGATAGTGCCATTATTGCATGAAGATCTGCTTCTTCCTGTTTGTATAACTTTCTCTGTTTTTTTTTTTTTTTTTCTACAAAACCAGTCAATTTATTACATCTCAATGAAGAAATGGTTTCTTGTGGGCCTTCCTTCAATTCTGGGTTCCTCTTTCCTTTTACAAGCTCTTAGGATACTTTTAAAAAATATTTTATAACATAATTCTTTATTGATTCTTTGGGAATTTCATATCATGCACCCCAATCCTGCTTGCACCCCAGACCCTCCACCTCTCACCCTTTCATGGCTCCCCACAAAAGAATACTCTCCCCAAATTAATTAAAAACAAACAAAAAAACCACCTTGTTCCTCCATCTTTCTGGCCTCTCCAAAACCTTTTCATTGGTCTTAGTGGCATTGTGAGCTGCAGTGTGTCAGGCAGAATACCCTTTTGTCCTCTCAGCTTTACCTGTAATTGTTCATTGCAATGAGTCATTGGTCTGGTTCAAATACCCTGTCCTCTGGCACACCATCATCAGTGGACTCTTACCAAAACTGCTCTCAGGTATCGTTTCACAGGACCTTTCCCTTCACATATTCTAGCAAGTCATAGATGGGAGAGTTGTTAGGGTGAGTCAACCCAAGGCCCAGGATGTGGAACTGGGTGGTTGCTGAGCTGGTCAGTCCAGGTCCCTGGGACTGCCACCCTCAGAAAAGGGGTGGGGTCATCTCTCCTTGAGTGTGGGACCAGTTCTCCTGCTAAAGTGTCCAATGAGGGGCAGGTCCAGCTATCTGAGGGACAGTGAAGGATAACTCAGATTTCAACATGCATGGTTCTTATGGCCTCCTGTGGTAACAAGGGCCATAGATATCAACACAGATTCTAGCTGCAGCAGGACCACGGACCCAGACATAGCCCTCAGCAGCAGCTCGGGACCAGACAATCAGTATGACCCTGGTGGCAGCATGGCCCTTAGACACCATGTGGTCTCAGGTGACTAACCAGACCGATGGCATCTACTCAGTCCTTGATGATAACAAAAGACACAGACATCAACTCAGACCCCGGCTGCCGCAGGGTTATGAACTTAGCCACGGCCCTAGGTATCGGCTCAGCCCTAGGTAGCAGCATGAGCCACTGAAATCAGCATGGCCCAGGCAGCAGTGGGGACACTTTTGCTTGAGGACAACAGACATTTTGGCATTGGCAAGGACATAATCTGTAGCAAGTGTTGTAAACTCTGAAACAAGGCTCCCCTTCTCAGGTCTGAGTAGCAGTCAGTCATTCTTCAGTGGAGGCCTGAGGTCATACAGGCAAAGCTTGCATTCCTAGGAATCATACTAGATGATCATGCAATTGATGACAGTGGATTGACACTCTAAATAGGAAGCATAAATTTAATTAAAATCTGTGTATGAAGTGCATGAAATTTAGAATTGTTGAAAACTATTGAGAAAAACAGACTTCTCAAGAGATGAACACAGTACTAGGGATCATGTCCTCACAGTTTCCTGGTTCTGGAAAATTCTAGAAAGAAACATGGAGCCAGTGCAGCCAGGAGTATGTTTCATCCACAAGTCGTAAGTTTTCTTAAGCTTGTGGCAAAGCCACTTCTCCAATTGTACCCAATTATTCTATGGACACAGATGTAACTTGGGCATCATATGTGTGATTAAACTTTAAGTCCTTGGAGGACCTTGTTATAAATACATGGCCTAATGAGCTACACAGCTATTTCTTAGCATTTATTCTCAGGGAATTGAAGCATGGACATAAACAGAAGAACTGAGAAGGAAAGAAATGCCCGGAATGATTCTGGGAAGTGATTAATAGCTACAGAAAATTTGAATTTAGGCTTAGTTATTTTATAAAATTATCTTCCTTCTTGTAATGTCTAAATAAATACAGCTGGTTCTCTTCATCAATTAGTGATTTAAATTGAAAATAAATATAAAGATTTGGGCATTGTGGCGGTTTGAATAAGAATGGCCCCCATAGGTTCAAATATTTGAATATTTGGTCATCAGGGAGTGGTACTACTTGGGAGGAATTGGGACGTGTGGCCTTGTTGAGTAGGTGTGACTTTGTTGGGAGAATTGTGTCACTTGGGGTGGGCTTTGAGGTTTCAAAAGCCCTAGTCAGGACCATATTCTCTCTCTCTCTCTCTCTTCTTGTTGCTCGTGGATCTGGATGTAGGATTCTCAGCTCCTTCTCCAGCACCATACCTGTCTGCATGCTACCATACTTCCTGCCATGATAATAAAAACTGAAACTATAAGCAAGCCCCAATTAAATGCTTTCTTTTATAAGAATTGCCTTGGTCATGGTGTCTCTTCACAGAAATAAAACACCAGCTAAGACAGGCGTGGACTATTTTGTGCTTCTTCCACTTCATGCTTCCCTAAAATCCAAAGCCCTCAATCAAATGTTCTAAAGATTTTCCCAAAATGTAAATAAGTGACATCCAGAGAAACAGAAAATTGTAGCATGGAAAGTTTTCAGGAAAAAATATAACCTTCTTTTTTAAATGAACTTATAGACAAAGGGCCAAATGAGATAAATGACTTGAACAGAAGATGCAGCACAGGCTAGGACAATTGTTCCTGCTAAGAATGATGCAGCCTGGCCCCTAACTCTCTCTCCTAGTAGGATTGCATCAGATACTTTGTTTTTCCTAACTTATTCTCTTATCATTTGTGTCATTAGAAACTAAAGCATATACTCATTTGTTTCTGATCTGAAACTAAGCTTTATTCTGTATTAAATGATTTTTAAAACTTATTACTTAGTTCTTGTTTCTATGACAATACAAGTTTTTCAAAACATCGTTATGTATGGAATTGTCAATTGCATATCCAGAGAATAATAACAATTGCTCTTTCAGGAGGTAATCTTGAAGTTTACTGCATTAATCCTTGCCAGCAAACTTTTAAATTTGTTAAAGCACTTAGATTCTACTTTTTAAAAACTTAACTTGAAACATTGATTAAAGCTATATACTCTTTCACCTATAATTGGACTTTGGTGAGATCATGTTATCTGTGGAGGAGGAAAGCTTATAAAACCTTTCCAGAGAAAGAGAACCATGGGAAGACAGGAGGTGGTCAGGAAATCTCTGACCAGTTTGTGAAAAAGACTCTGGCAATCTGAACTAAAAGGCATGTGTCCATGCCATTTTTCTTAGTCAAAGTTCTATTGCTGTGAAGAAACACTATGACCATGACAACTCTTATAATGGAAAGCATTTAATCGCAGCTGATTTACACTTTCAGAAGTTTAGTTCATTAACGTCCTGATAGGGAGCATGGTAGCTTGTAGGGAGGAATGGTGCTGAAGAAGGAGCTGAGAGTTCTACATCCAGATCCACAGGCAGCAGGAAGAGAGAGGAAAGAGGAGAGAGAGAGAGAGAGAGAGAGAGAGAGAGAGAGAGAGAGAGAGAGAGAGAGGGAGAGAGAGAGAATGAGAATTGGCTTGCGCTTTTTTTTGAAACATCAGATCTTACCCCCAGTGATGCAATTCCCCCAACAAGGCCACACCTACTCCAATAAGGCCATATCTCCCAATTCCTCCCAAGTAGTGCCACACCCTGATGACCAAGCATTCAAATATGTGAACCTATGGGGCCACTCCTATTCAACCAACCACACCAAAACTGCTGGAAGTGACACCACAAAGAAACAAGGAAGTGGGTCCAGGAGCTGAGAAAAATTAGTTCAGAAAATAGGAATATCAATAACTTCACTATCTGTCTCCTCTATCCCTGTTATGCATGGTATTTATTTTCTGGGATAACCACAAAGCATGTGCTAAGAAGGTAGAGTTGAACAGTTCTGGGTAATCACAAAATTGACAAACAGACAAGAATAGGAATAGAGACAACTCTGAAAAGCAGTGAACAAATTAACTTTAGATAAAGTTGATTACTCTGGGTCTCACTGACCTTAGCAGTGCTCAGAATGTCATATTTTATGTGGATGAACTGTTTGTGCTTTCTCTTGCATCTCTGGGATATGGAGATTTTTTTCATCTGTTATCACAATATTCTTTATGTTCCTCACCATTTCATTACATTAATATGTGGGTTTTCATGTTTATTTGAATCTATCTGAACACTATATTTTTTTCACCATAAGAAAGCAATAATCTTTTTTGTTTGTCTGTCTGTTTTGTTTGTTTTGGCCTCATATTTTGACCTTCTGGCACATTCCTCAACTCTACTATAATGTGGGTATAAAATAACATAATAGAGTTTATAAGTCACATAAAAGTTATCCTTATAAAAATCATCATTAATTATGATGCTGTCCCCTCCAAGTTATTTTGTTTGTGGATTGCTGTTTGGGGAGGCCATCCCAGTAAGGGTAGCCCATATTTGTACCAGGAAATCATTTCAAGTGGCCCCATTTTCCTACCTCCATCCTCTATTTTTTGTTGTTGTTGAGAGTTTTAGTAACTTAGAGAAATAAATTGGGGTTAAAAACAAAGCAAGGAAGTAGAAACAGTTCTGTTTGGAACTTCTCACAATCTCATGAGTAAGGATACAATGTGCTTGGAGCTCAGCCTGTGACAGCTGTACTGGCCCTGGACCTGGGGATGAATCATTTTCAATGCCCAAGAGATACGACTTTACCTTCATGTTGCATGTGATCATGGCATTTTGAGCCATAGAGATGTATTAGTCAGACAATGCAGGTTTTTGTATAAGATTAGAACACTGCTTTAGATGCTTCTGACTCATGTACAAAAATTAAAGAGATTCATGAAGCTGTAAGAGAAAAGTTTAACCACAAAGAAATGTGGCCCCATTTCCACCATCCCACTGTTCTAACTCCAAGAATTCTGTCCTTCCCACCTCAAGACATTTGCACATATGGCATAGTGGAGAAGGTCTGACCTTAGCCTACCGGATTACTTGTACACAAGTTTAGTGAGTCCCCGACAAGGCACATGTCCTTTCATTGTGAGCCACTGCTCCAGTGGTTCATGGAACATAGCCACATGACATTTTTATGCAAACATCTGGAAACATGTATATCTCTTCTATGCTGAAGTGGTACTCATCATACTGAGCAGAAAGTTAGAGCCAAATAAAGTGTAGGAATGTGATGATTAGTGCTACAGTTATGTGAACTAGCAATGTACAGGAAAGATAGTAAAATGAGTCCAAACAATATTTATCCTAATATACTGTCTCAGAAGGTAATAGTCATAGCTGTTTTTCATCATTATTTTATATAATTAATTGCTCTTATTTAATAAAATCTTATAATGTGGCTTGAAAAAAATGTATGCTGTCAGAAAAAGCAGCCCAGAAATAAGCCTGGTGTCAGGTTTGATTCAGCAGCTCCTGAGTTCTTTTTATCCCACCTTTGCTGCCTCCTTTACTAACCTCAGTCTCAGCTCTGAGGACAAGATGGGACACAAACAGGATCAGGGAACTGCTACTCTGCAAAACTACTTGGTTGAAGGTAGTCTTGCATATGTTATGGTGCCTCTCCACATTTAGGTCTAATGCAGAGTGGTCCTATGTGTTCCCATTGCTTTCCTCTTCTTGGCTGTGTCTGGCTGTACTTATGACACCCTATCTTACTCCTAGGCACACCCTTTTCCCTCAGCCTGCAGACTCACACAGCCTGGCTTTGAAAGTTGGGAAGACCTAGTCTTTCTTTCACTACCTGTTTCCAGGTGTTAGGTGCCTTGGTGTCCACATAATTTTGCTTTTCTGATACACTATGAAACTGGAAGACCTGCTGAGATTGTACCAATAGGACTTTGGGGAGGGGATGGGAGATCCTGAAAGGTTTAAAAGAGCACAGTATTCCAGATAATCAGGTTGTCACTTTCCTCCTGCACCAGGAGGTTTGGCTATAACAAGAGTCCATAGCAAAAATGAATATATTGTGGCTTTACCCTTCCCTACACCTGAGCAGATGCCTATCAGGTCATCCTCATTCTTTTTGTCTGTGCTGAGACAGCTGAACCCTACTTGTATCAAAGGATCAGAGTGATTAGGGAGCATAATCTGCCTTGTAAAGCCTAAGGCCTTCCTCTCTTGGCATCCCCTGTCCCTCCCGTGTGCTGAGCATGGGTACCTTCCTCAGATTTGTGGTCTTATCCTGTACCACACATGGAATGTCACTAATTATAGACATCTACTTTTTCCTTTGACAACTAGAATTCTGAACAGGAGAGATATTTTATTTATTCCCAATGAAATAGAGAAGCCATTCAGTAAATGTCATTTAGGCAGGCCAGATTTTCAATCACTCCTTTCCCCCATGAAACCATATAAAAAGGGGAAAATACCAGAAGAATTCTGCCTATATCATTGATTCCTTGAGGGAGAAATCTTTGAGATTTTTCTCCAATAGACCAAAGTAAATATTTAGGCTTTGCGGACATACCACTTCCATTGCAGCTATTCAAGCTTATGGTTCCAGTGTAAAAGCAGCCATGGAGACATGGAAGGGAACAAGCATGGCTGTGTTCCAGGAAAACCCAATTCACAGGAACAGGTGGCTGGGCTAGAAGCTGAGACTAGAACTGCCTCCTTCTTCCTAGATGGTTGGCATAGATCTTGATGTTTCAAACTCAGTACCAGAAGAACATTTTCATTTGATGTATTTTCCAAACACACAGCTTTCAAGCTTTTGGACAGCTGGAAATGGGCACACCACATCCTTCTTTAACCCATCCACATACTCTTAAATGATACAGGTCTTTCTTAAAGTCAAGCTCCTTTCCAAATGAATTTTCTAGAAACATCAGTTCACTCTCATAATTGGTTTGATCCTGAGAAGTGCTTTGCTTAGCATCTTACTCTGGTTGTCTCCTATTCTATGTTTTTGGAGCAGTGTTCCAACTGTGGCTTGCTCATTTGGCATCACCTTCATTTCATCTTGACTTAGTTTCTCCTTGTCTTGGTCATTCCATTTGCAGTGTTTTTGTGACTTTGTTTTTGAGGATGATTTTGTGCTTTCTTGGGCATGCCAGCCTAGAGTTGGTGTGAAAGCAGCACTGAGATCTCATTCTCTTCCTAGCCCCACTGAGCTGAAGGATCAGTCTGAGTCTCTAGGAAGAAGGTGGATAACAACTATGGTGGGGTATTTATTCTCTCTCTCTTCTGAAAAAGTGTACTGTTAGTAGTTGTTGCTATGCGCATTTTAAAGTTTAAAACAATGTATGATTATAGTATAACACATATTTAACCACAATCATATAGTGCCAAACACTACCATAAACACTATGTTTACCCTGTGTATATGTATTTTATAAACTTTGGAATGTAAGTCACACACAGGAAGAGTTTAACAAAATTTAATAATAAACCACTGTTTGCCACTCTAGTTAGTGGCATATACCTGGAAGAATTGAGCCAATAAATGAGGCACATTAAAGTCTTATGTGGTAGTAAACTTTATTCAGAGCATCAGACATCTTATATTCTGAAAGTTAAGAAGAGTTACCCTAGTAAAGTATACAATCACAAGGACAAGTGCATATGTGAAAATACGTTTTTCCATAGAGGTGTATGAATAGCAACAGCTAAAGTTAACTCACTCCTATCCACTACACCTGGGAGGAGCATGAAAACACATTCCAAGAAGAATTCTGTGTTTTGAAGAAAATGAGTTAATAAGACTTTCGTGATTTTTTTTTTTTTGAGTTTTCTTACAAGTACTCAGAATTCTCACATGACTCCAATCTTAAACTGTGTTCCGACAAAGCATGATAGTTTTTAAAGTGCTTTGTACTCAGGCAAATACTTTGCTGATAACCCACATCTCCAACTCAGATCTCCTGAACTATTTATTGAAACAATACACTTCTCCAGCATGTGTCCCTAGTACATCCATCAAAAACCATTTGTCTGTAGATGCATAGGTCTTCTCCTCAGTGTTCTTTTCCTTCCTACAGCTGTATGTGTTTCCATGTAATACTAAGGTATGTTATTACTGTGGCTTTTTGAAGCCTGGTAGCATAGTACCTCCTGCATCATTCCTTCTGAAAAACTCACTTTGCTGTGTGTGTGTATGCATAACATTTAGAAATAAACTTCCTAGTTTTGTGAAAAATTAAAACAAATTGTGTGTACATGTGTTTCTGTAAATGGATGCCAAGTGTGTGTGAGTGCCTAAGCAGGCCAGGAGAGGACATCAGATCCCTTGGAGCTGGAATCCCAAGGGACTGTAAGCTAATATGTGGTTGCTGGGAACTGAAATTAGGTCCTCACAAAGGGTAGTAAGCACTTATAGTCATTGAACCAGCTTGCCGGCCTAGAGGAGGCCATGGTATTTTAATTAGTACTGGCTTCAGTCTTTAGGTCACTTTGGTTTGTGTAGACATTGTAACAATAACAATCCTTCTAATCTGTGAACATAGCATGGATTCAGTTTTATGCCCTGTGTCAATGTCTATCACTGATGTTTTATAGTTTTTAGTACAGAGTTCTTCTGCCTCTTTGACTAAACTAGGTATTTTATTTCAATAATTATCATAAATGAGATTCTTGATTTCTGTTTCAGGCAATTTTGATTGTTAATTTGATTGGATTGACAATTGACTAGGTGATTAATGAAACATATTTCTGGCTATGTCTGTAAATATATTAGTTCCTGCCTCTCAATTCCCGCTTTCACTTCCTTTGATGATGAACAGTGATGTGGAGTGTAAGCTAAATTAGCCTTTTTTTCCCCTAAGTTGCTTAAGTCATAGTGTTTCATCACAGCGATAGCAACTCTACCTAAGACAGAAATTGGTTCCAGGAATGGGGTATTGCTGTGGCATACATGACCATTAGCTTTGAGGAAGATTATGGAAAGACTTTGGAACTTAGAAAAGCCACTGAGTATTGAGAGCTCAGTGACATGTTCTGTAGAAGCCTGGAAGATAAGAATATTGAGTACAGTGCAGACAATAGAAGCTTAACTTGTGAAATTTCAAAGGGAAGCAAAGCCTCTACTGGGCCATTTGTGTGGTGTATCTGCGGTGTCTGGTCAGCTGGGGCTGAAGAATCAACTGTGATTAGACCAGAACCGCTAAAGTAAAACCTTTTACTTTGCTGGGATAATGGAAACTGGCCAATCAGCCATGATTAAGAATAGAGCAAAAACATTGGAGTGAAATCTTCTGGAAAGTGTTTCCTAGGGTCAGCATACAGAAGCTGGGGTTCAAAGGTGGTCCAAATGTTGTATCTTGTGCTGGCAGCTGAACTTGGTAGTATAACAGTCACCCAGGTGGTACTGATTTTGAAGGCATGAAGAGGTCATGAATATCAGCTAAGATTTGGCACTGTGTGGCAGGGCTGGAGTCCCTGAAAAGAGTCCAGGGGAGGATACTGGTGAAAGTGCAGCCTAGTTGCAGCAAGAGATGCCAGCATCTTGCAGATGCTAGTACCATGAGATGACTACTAAGAACAGCAGCAGTGGAGTGAAACCAGCCAGGACCTATAAGACAAGATGTGTGTGCTGCAGAGGGCAGAGCCAGAGAAGTGACTCAAGCCTTTTAGAGGAGCTCATAAGTAGATTAAAAAAAAAAAAAAAAGGAAATGTGGTGGTATTGTATTCCCCAAAATATTGTCCACCCTACTAGAAAATGGTGCCACTTACACTTTTAATCCTAGCATTTCAGAGGTAGAAATGCCTCTGGATCTCTGTGAGTTCAAGGCCACATTGGAAACAGCCAAGCATGGTGACACACGCCTTTAATCTCAGAAAGCGAGCCTATAATCCCAGGGAGTGGTGGTAGAAAGGAAAGATATATAAGGCGTGAAGACCAGAAACAAGCAGCATTTTAACCTGGTTAAGCATTTGGCTGGTTAAGCATTCAAGCTTCTAGCACAGTTCAGCTGAGACCCATTCTGGATGAGGACTCAGAGGCCTCCAGTCTGAGGAAACAAGACCAGCTGAGAATCTGGCGAGGTGAGGTAGCTGTGGTTTGTTCTGTCTCTCTGATTTTCCAGCATTTCATCCCAATAACTGGCCTCAGGTTTGATTTTATTAATAAGACCTTCTAAGATTCCTGCTACAGGATCTTCAGACATAAGAGGAGTTCATGAGTGGGTCTCAGACATTGAACATTGAGGTTATGTACACAGTTGGAGTTTGGTTTTGCTTTGATCTGATTGTGACTGTGCCCTGGTTCTTTTCTCTTGAAATAAAACAGTATTTATTATTTAATAAATAATTTATTTATTTTTAACTTAGTTTTGATTTTTTAGGAACCCACATTTGAGAGACTTTGGATTTTAAAAGAGACTGAAGTTTTAAATTTTGAATTTGTAGGACTTGGGGGACTTTTAAAGTTTGAAAAGGTTTAATATTGTGATTTCAGTATTAATATGTGATCTTCGGAATGAACAATAAAGGACAGGTTGTGGCTTAACAGTTAGGTGTTTATTTGTCAAATTGACAGGAGGTCAGTTGTGCTGGCTAGTTTTATGTCAACTTGACCCAAGCTAAAGTCTTCTGAGAGGAGGGAACCACAAATAAGAAAATTCCTCCACAAGATTGGGCTATAGGCAAGCCTGTAGGGTATTTCCTTAATTAGTGATTGATGTGGGAGGGCCCAGCACACGGTGGATTGTGCCACACCTGGGCTGGGGTCCTGGGTTCTATAAGAAGGCTGAACAAACCATAGAGGGCAAGCCACTAAACAGCACTCCTCCATGGCCCCTGTATCAGCTTCTGCCTCCTGGTTCCTGCCCTGTTTGAGTTCCTGCCCTGACTTCCTTTGGTGATGAATAATGATATAGCAGTGTAAGCCAGATAAACCCTTTTCTCCCCAAGTTGGCAATGGTGTTTGATCACAGCAATAGTAACTCTAAGACAGCTAGCTAAGGAAGAAAACCAGCTCTGAGTGTGGACAGCAACCTGTAGGCTAGGGTCCTAGATGAAGTTAATGACTGTCAATAAAGACAGGGCTTTATTAGAAAGTCTTCCTCCTACTCCTCTCTTGGCCACTGCCCTGCCACACTGTCTCCAGACAGATGAAGAAACCTCTGTAACTAGGAGAAAGAATGAATCTTTCTTCTTTTTCTTGTTTTTCTTCGATATTTCTCACAGCACAGTAAAGTCTAACATGACCAATGACCAATTTAGTATTTTTTTTTTTACTTTGGCCTCTTTCATTTATCATTCTCAATGTGTTACCAGTATAGTGTAATTTAGCCACTAGTTATGTATGATTATTTAAATAAAGGTTAGAATTAAATTACAATTTCAGCTTTAGTTTCATTAGTAGCATTTCTTTTACCTGAGATACTGAATTTTTATTTATGCTTTTATTATTGTTTGAAAATTTCATACATGATTATAATGCACTTTGATAAAAATCTCACTCCCATTCCCTCTTATCCAGTTTCTTCCCTATTCTACCACTTTCATCTCCAATTCTTGTTTTCCTATTTTATAGTAAGTCCACTGAGTTCACTTAGTGCTGCCAGGGTGTGTTGGGGTATAAGATTGGAGGATGGGCAGCCTCTTAGCCCCACATGAAGAAAACTGACTTCACACCCCACAGCCATTCATTCTCAGTAGCTCCTCAGGTAGGAGCGGGTCTTAATGAACCCCACATCATCCTTGCTGTGATTTTGGCTGCCTTCATCTTTGCAGTCACAGAAGCTGTGTAATCTTATGTGCAATGGGCTTGCCAGTACTGCCTTACTGCAGATATACCCTCCCTATGACCTCTACAATACTTATGCTCCCTCTTCCAAGATGATCCTTAAACATTGAAGGAGTGATACTGATGCCCTATTTAGATCTGAGCCCTTCACAGACTCTCATTCTCTGCAAGTTGAGTAGCTGTGGGTCTCTGTGCTAATCCACATCTAGAAGCACACATAGGGCCTCATTTCAGCAAAGTTCATTCAATGGCTGTGGTTTCTAAGTAAGCATGATAAAAAAGAAAATTAGATAATTTAAGCTAAATCCAAGTACAAGAATGAACTGAACTTTTTTTATAAAATCTATTATGAACATACGGAAATAGTGTGTCAGGCACCCAACGGTCGGAAAATGTTTTAAAGAAATAACACACTTGGGACTGGAGAGATGGCTCAGTGTTCAAGAGCAGTGGCTGCTATTCCAGAGGACCCAAGTTCAAATCCCAGTACCCACATGGCAGTTTACAACTATTTGTCACTCCATTTCCAGGGGATCCAATCCCCTTTCTGGCTACAGTTTCTAAGCAAGCACATGGTGTATAGACATACCATATAGGCAAAACATGCATACACAACAATTCAATTCAATTAAAAAAAGAAATAATATACTAGTATAAATAAGGATGATGCTACATAAAAGTAATGATACAATAAATTTATAACACAGGCAAATTGTTCTTTTATTCTTCAAAACATTTCTTGTGAGTGAGTCAGGACCACAAATCCTGGTGTGGGACCCAAGGTCTGGGCTCCAGAGGGGAAGTAGGTGAGGTAGACCTTGGAGGACGAGCATATGATGGCCATAGTTTCCTCATATATATAGTAGAGCAATGGGGGATTATGTACCTCACATAGAAAAGGAAGCAGGATGAAGGGACTTCTAGACTCTGCTTGAGCAATGTTTAGAGTCATTCATCACTATGGAGGGAAGGCAGGGAAGCCAGTGCTGCTTGGGTAGAAACTACAGGGAAGGAAGGCCTACATGTTCCCACAAACAGCTTGGAGTATGTGCTACTCAGAAGCATCAGGGTAGAGCTATGTAAAAGAATATCTGAAACCAAAGTAGTCTGGGCAAGATTTCAGAGCAGTTGTTTTTATCAAGGGCTGAATTACTATACTACTTGTGAATCACTACTGTTACCTAGGTCTCATACAGCTCCCTGCACAAACTGCAGGCCAGTTTCAGGAGGTAAGGACATAATGCAGTTATGGGTTAGGGCTGGTTTGAACAAGTGTTCCTGAACTGTAGAAATAAGTAATAAGAAAGGGAATGCCCCTGAAGCTGTAGCTAGCACAAAATTGCATCTGGAAAATGAATAGTATGAAATAGCTCTCTGAGTTTGCCATTCTTTTATTTCTTTCATTCATCATTATTTTGTTTCTTTTAGAAACCAGATTTTCATAGAAATGAGTAATTTGTTCTCTTACCTTTGGATCTGTCAAATGAAATATTATCTTCATTTGACAATTTCCCCTAAAAGAAGTGACATACTTCCTACTTAAACTGCTCAGAATAGTGTCTTCCATCACTTCTTTGTACTTGAGAATATTAATCCCTTTGCATTGACCAGGACTCATTCCTTACACATAATTTTCTGGGGATGCATGGAGAAGCAGGGTTCTTGGGCTTCAAATCCCTAAGAGCAGATACCAGTCCTCTGAGGCATCAGGTGGGCTTGGGAGATGGTGATTGGAGGCCATGGACCCAGGTAGAAGCTCCTTGCAGGGGTGGTTGCAAGTCTGGAGTATGTGTAGTTAAGAAGGTCACTCAGAACAAGGCTGTTCATGTACTCAGAGCTGCTGCTAACTGAACAGAGAAGATGAAAGCATTGTTATAAACGAAAGGGGAATGGCTGCTTTGAAGGAATGAGGCAGAAAATTCCTGGAGGAGCTCAGACTCTAGACCCCCCTCCCCTTCTTTGATCTAGAGAAATCTGGGTACTGGCAAGAGGCCTAGAGCCCACAGTGTGAGATGTGTCATATGGGTCTGGAGTAGAGCACTAGGGTCACATCTCTTGCAGCTGGAATGCTCCTGAAGCTGGTTGTGGGATGCAGGGTGTAGGTGGTACTTGGCTCCTTGGCTCCTCTACTGAGCTGTGTGTCTGGGTCTGTGATTACCTGAGGCAACACTCAGCAGGCCAGGACTCGCTTGTATACATAGCTGAGGGTAATGACAACATCCTCACCTGCAGGTGCCTGCTGGGGATGTAGCACCTTATTGCAGCAGGTGAGCAGTGCTTCAGCCAGATGAGGGTAATTCTTACTGAGACCCTGTGCTAACACGCTTCCAGGCATCACAGAAATAAATGTCTTATGTGAATGGCAGCATTGGCCAGTGGGCACCTCTGTGAAGACCAAGAACTACCAAAACTCAGTCCTTGAGAGCCAAGTATGGTGGAACATGCCTGATGTCCTGGCACTAGAAAGGTCATGCTAGCTTTGCCTACATAGAATTATCTTGTCTCAAAAAACAAAATAAAACAAAACAAAACAAAATACCATGTCTCTGAGGGAATAACCTTAAGTTTATTTGTAATTCTCTAAAAAGACACAAAATAATATATTGATTCCTTTATTAGCAATTCTTGTTCAAAAGTTTTATCAAAATACTATTCTACAGAGATGTCTTTGCATGTGGAAGCCACATTTTTGACTTGCCTTTGCTCATAATACAAATATCTAAGTGACTTGTACTCATTGCCCAGAGGCAATTTGAATTGGATTCTCCATGGAACCAGATGACTATTAGCACAAGTGACTGTCAAGTAGCCTGTGATAGTCTGAGAGTAGTAGCATAATGCACCTAACAATGCCTTTGCTTTTCCAAGTTTACATTCTATGCCAAAATGTAGATCCTCAAACTTCCTAGGAGTTCTTCATCAAGGAGTGTTTGGCTATAATTGCTACAGTAGAGTTGCTTTTCTCTGGTCCCATGTATTTTGAGTATTTATGACACTAGTTTTAAAACGAATTCATAGGCTCCATAGAAGCTCAGCAGTCCACATGGAGACAGGCTACAAGTCCCAAAACATGCTCTCAGATATCCTTAGTCCCCTAAAAACCTGCCAGAAGCTTCCGGAAATTTACCACAAGCCCTGCACCCCCTCAGTTCATTCCCTGGGAGCCGGCCTCAACCTGGTTCCTGGCACCACACAGAATGTCTGTTTCACTACTTCAGCTGGTCTTAGAGTTGCCCTCCTAGTGAAAATACAGTAGAAAACATTCCCTAATGCAGTGGAACTCTATCCCCTGCAGACATGTGGGCTTGGCCTTTGGTTCCAGTAAGTGGTTACGTGGGCCATGTAACCTAAGGCCATGCTTCTTAAGATGAACATTAAGGAAGACAGAGGCTGGGTCCCACACACCTAGCCTGGGGGCGGAGAGCATGGAAGATGGAAAGTGTCCTCTTCGTTCTCTCTATTCATAGAAGTTTTACTTTGCCTAGGGCTGTGCCTTTGCATGTAGATACCAGGGTTGTTCTGGCTTTGCTCTACTATGTTCCATGGTGAAAGAGAAAAAGCAAACTTGGTTTTTGAAAAAGATTACCTAAGAAAACTAAGGTGCTTAGTTATTTGGGTAGTGTTAGGGATTTGACTGAACTGGAGGACAGATTGTGACCAGTAAGGGAGGAGATGGCTTTATGGTGAGGAGTTCAGAGATGTGATCCAAGAGCTCTCTCTCCTTTGCACAGAGGAGGCTTTTTTTTACTGTACATTTGCAAGAGGTGCTTCTGTAGGTGACAAGCATGACTGGAACGTGTCTAGCTGAAGACTCTGGATTCTTTGTTCCTCTGCCTCAGCCCTTTTCTGTAGTCTGGGAAGAAAGGACCCTGGCTCTATATCCTTTCAGTCCTGCTGCCAGAGGCTCCCTGGCTTCAAGGCCTGAGAACTATGGAGTTCCATGTTACCTGCATATAGAACCAGTCTTTGATTTGTAAAGGGCTTCATCCCCTCCCTGGCCTGAACTCTAAGGACAATTACGAAGAATTTAGGTGCTAATTCAGGTCATTGTCAGACATGGGGAATTGTTCTTGTTCTTAGTTCATGCTATTTTTCATTGCTACCATTCTGACTATATTAGTTAAATTTAATTCATTAGTCAATTTTACTGTGCGCTATTTTAGAGCTGACATACTTGGAAAGCTCTCTTGACCACTGCAGTTTTCCTGAAGCTCAAGTTCTCCTAAGAAGCAAGCACTCATCTTTCATCCTTGCAGGCTTGATTTGATATTCCAACAATGATAACACTGAGCTGGGCATTCCTCACCAGCAGGACCTGCCAGTGCCATGTGGAGGGCTGTGCTGCTTCCTTCCATTTGGAGTGTATAAGTCTCTTTGCTCAGCATAACATGATATTGTCCATGCCAAATTCTTGATTCCAGGACAAGATATGACTTATAAGTGATCTGTTTTCTAATCCCTCCCTCCAGGCTTCCTCCCTTCAGTGCTGGTGATCAAACTCAGAATATTTATTATGAAAGTATTTTACCACTAAGAGGCATTTGTAGCCCTTTTGTGCTTTTCGTTTTACAGCTAGAACTTCAGCCTGCATTTTTTTCAGACAAAGAGACACTCTTCCTATTATTAGTGGATATTGAAGAAGCCAGCTGGAAATCCAACCCAAGACTTTGGACAAAAGCTTTGTTAAGAGAAGCATCTCCAAAGACTTTCCAGCTTTTCTTTCAGTTCTCCAGCTTCTAGGCAGGATGCACATTACAGAGACAGTGTGTGTGTACGTGTGTGTGTGTGTGTGTGTGTGTGTGTGTGTGTGTGAAGAGATAAAAAGTATGAGTGTGAGTATGTGTGTGTGAGAAAGTGTGAGTGTATGTGTGTGTGAGAGTGTATGAGTGTGAGTGTACATGTATGTGAGTACATGTGTGAGAGAGAGGGAGAAAGTCTGAATGTATGTGTGTGTGAGAGTGTATAAGTATGTGAGTGTATGTGTGTGTGTGCATATGTGTGAGTGTATGTGTGTGTGTGCATATGTGTGAGTGTGCATATGTGTAGATGTGTGTGAAAGAGAAAGTATGAGTGTACATATGTGTGGGTGAATGTGTGTGAATGTATGTGTGTATACATATGTGTGTTTTCGCACACACAGGAGAAAATGAGAAAGCCTTGAGGGACCCCACTTCTAGGAAATTTTGTTGTTATGGTTGGTGCAGAGAAACCCTCTTGGTCTTCTCTCAACATAAATTTATTTATTTGTTTTAGTTTATAGAAGTCAAAGTATTGAGAAATTTGGTGGTAATAATGATGCAGCCACTTAAAAATTCTTTGAACTTTTAAAAGCCCTTTGTGTTTTCCTAACAGTTACTCATTGAAGGACTGGTATAGGAAAAATGCAGGCAGGCTGGTGCCTGCTTTTGAGTGCTCAAGTTTAAGCAATAGTGTACCTACAATTCAGCCAGTCACTCTTTTCCCCTCCTGGTGGTGGCAGCAGGAAGTTAGACAGGTTTCTGAGTTCTGAATACACTTTGTCATCTGATAATATGAATACTTCGTTTTCATCTTTGTTTAAAGATGTGTGAAACGGGTTCCTGTGCCCTGGTGGAAGTTGCTTGTCTATGTGAAAAACTGAGCAGGACACAGTAGACCCCAGGTAGTCAAGGCCATTCCATTCAAACTAGCCCAGCTCTCTTTGGTTCACTAGGAAGCTGTGGAAGAAAGATCATTCACTGTCACTTCTATTCTCCTTTCTTCCAGATGTTGCTGGCCACTTCTGGGCTCTGGTGTCCTAGGATATGTGGTAGATATTTCTGGAAGAGCTGCATTTGTATTTGAAGAGTCTTAGAAGCTGGGCCTGTTGGGCAAATGGCCAAGAGATGGTATCTTTATAACATCTGCCATCATCTTTGCTGTGTGGGAACTAATGGCTGTGTTTGAATAATTAGGTCTTTGCACCATAGCACAACAAAAGCAGGTATTGCCCCATTAAAGCAATGTAATTACTGTAGCTCACTTACTTAAAGCTCTTTCATCCCTCCAGAACCTGCAGTATTTGAGAAGGTCTGTACTCCAGTGTCTCTGGCTCTGGCTACTTGGGGTCAGGCCCCTCTCCAGAGTCTTCTGTCTGGTGTCTGAAAGCACTGGAAAGGGAATCAACCACTTGTGAGTCAGCAATCAGGATATATAGGCCTCTATTTAGTCATGTGTGAAATCTGATTCTTCTATCAAACTGTAAGCACAGACTTTGATTCTCTTTTGTAGACACTGGAGTTAAGGTCTTCTGACCTCTCTGGACCTAGGTCCACTCATCTGTTAGTCACCACATCTATTCCATCTACCTCCAGGCTGACTGTAAAATCAAATGAAGTCATGGATATAAAAGCGATCTGCAAAGTATTAAAATACCACACAAATCTTAAAAATATTGCAGTTACCTGGAGTGAGGCACAGGGATTCTAACCTTGTCAGCTTTGGACTCACAATGAAGCTCTGTAACCATTACTTTTTAGGAAATTAGATTGCATGGACCAAGATAAACCTACAATATAACTGTCTTGTCTTACTAGAAATTCTGGCTTTCAGAATTACATTATTAATGTATTTATTATTATTATTATTATTAAAGGATACATTTCCTTTATAACAGTAAACAATGAATTCTTTTTCCTAATCAATGTGACAATGTTCTTGGAGCACCTGCTGCATGGTATTAGTCATACTGAGGTAGTCAGTGCATACACCTGCACAAGCATAGGGGCATTGATTCATACAATCTTTCCAGTTCCTTAAAATTTGGGGAAATTATGCCACATTGCTGGTAAAGACATAGAAGGTCCAGGATTCAAAGTAGGAAAGAGGGAATTCCTATAGTTCTTCTCAAATTGAATCCTAGTATTGAAGAAGTGTCATAGAAGAAATGGAGCAGGATGGGTGGAGTCAGTCTATGAAAGAAAGACAAATGGGTTAAAAATTATAGACAGGGGACCTATGTGAGCTATCTTTTAGAATGTGCCTAGTGATGCACAGTCCTTGACTGCATCTCCAGGTATCAACATCTTATGCTGAGTCTGAGTCCCCTGCAGTCCTAGTGAGAAGCTTTGGTGTAGGCTCACAGTGGTAGGAAAACTGTTTGAGTCTTAGCAATGTTTCTAGAGTTCTCCCATTTCCAAAGGTTGCAGGATACCTTGTATCTTCCAACAAGCCCTCAGCTTTACCTAGCTTACTTATTAGTAAATAGTATCTTAAGGAGGTGACAGATAAACAACACTTATTTCTGTTTGAGAGGGCATATAAATCATATCTATTCTGTGCACTGCAAAGTTTATGTTTTTGTAGAATGTCAAGACACTTCCAGGACAGGGCCTATAGAGAGCTAAGTACAGCATGAGATGACAATACTGCAGGCCAACACCACAGGAACACAGAGCACTAGAGACGTTTCTGAGACTAGGCTGGAGGCAAGTCTGGTGCTTAAAATGTTATTCAAAAGAACAGAAGGAAAGAGAAGGCCAAAAAGATAGGAGGGAGAAATGTTGGGATCATGGACATGAGAGTATGACATGAAGGAATGTCAAGGGACACTGAACTTTAGACACAGAATCCAGGAAATCATGATCAAGGTTTAAAAAGCTGAGACTGATATCAAAGGGAATGCTTTCAGTTAATGTCAGCCCCTAGAGGGGCACTCTAGTTGTACATTGTACACTAAAGCAGTACACAGAAGATTATCTGTATGAATGCTTATTCCTCGCAAGGAAAGAGTCACTGAATTTCAGGGGCATTTTGGGGCATTTTAGAACCTCTAAAATCGATGAATTTTATTTGAGAACTCTCATTGTTGACCTATCCCTTGAATGGTTATTTTTATACACTAGACAAGACATGATTGTGTCTGGGGCCTCAGCTGTACTCATGTAGACAGGTCATACAAAATCTGTTGAGGATGTGATGCTTGCACATAGGACTTGAGGTGCTCTGACTTCTTAGTAGAGATCAGATTGTATCATAAAGGAAATGACTTAAAGGACTTGAAACTTAGTGACTTCTTAGAATATTATAGGTGGTGGTAATCAGCCACCTTTCAGAAGCGCCATCCTGCTTTGACAACCTTTCCTGGATGGCACAAACTGCCCATATCTAAAATGTGGTAACCTGCTGAAGAAGGAAAAGCTTTCTCAGCCAGAGTCATTTTCATCATGTAATTTTACCCTGTTTTGAGTTGACTTGAACACACATGTCTGCTTTAGTTGGGAATGTGTGGTCAGCAAAGAGTTTTGAAACCCTCACTATTGCACTAAGAACTGAGACAATCAGTTCATTCCTCCAGCTAACACCTCCCCCCTTGATTACCAGCTTCTGTGCAGCTCTCATCAAAACAATGCAGCAGTTTTACAAATGGTTACTGCTTGGTTGACTGTTGTAGCTTGTGGCATTACATCTAGTACATGCTTACAACAAACTAAACTTACTGTCATTTGGAATATGTTCGGGTGTGTTCCTTTTAGCAAGCTAAGCTCACTTGGATCAACTTACATGCACAGTGCTCAGACTGTGCTTTTCTTCTGGAAAAAAGAAAGCACATCGCAGTTGCAGATACAGGAAAGTCCATGGTTGACCTCTGATGTTTTCTCAGAAGTATGTTTAATTTTGTTTGAAGCCCAAAATCAACAGAAAGCTCTTTTAGCCTATGTAGTTATGGATGGAATAAAAATGCCGATTCCTTTCCTTGACTTCATGTAATATGTCACAGGCCTTCGGGGATGTGTCAGGCTCTGGGGAACAAATAATCTGATGCCTTGATTGATACTGTTGTGTTCATGAGCTTTCTTGAGAACCAACATATCCTAAGCATAAGAACTCAAACGAGATCTGATACAGAGTGGTCTTTTCTACTCCACAATGCCTTGGGATCTAGGCCTGCTCTGCTCCTTCAGCAAATTTAGACTATCTACTGGGTATCAGGATGTGGGAAACGGCAACCGATAGAGATGATTATGTTTGTGTTTTCATGGATTTATTTTCTGAGAGAAGGAAAATATGAGAAGCAAAAAGAAGAATGTAAAGCACAGACTGACCACAGAACTTCTTCCTGGCTCCCTTGTATAAAGAGATCACATGCCTTGTCCCCTTTCAATAGTACTGAAATATTCAGTACAAGAAACCACACTGATGAAGTTGTTGAATTTTACACTTACTTTTGAATACTTTGCCTGCTTGAGTACTGTTTTCCACTTTCTCACAAAACAAATGGGAGACATATTAGACACTTGCCTAGGATAAAAGCCCTCTTTGGGAGGCAAGAGTCTGTGATGTCAAGAGAGAAGAGTATTCTCTCTGGTGACAAGGGGCTACCCGGAGGCTAGCTAGGGTATTCACTAACACCCCTCCTTCAGCACAGTTATCTAACACATACTTACCTTCAGACGTCCAGGCTGCTCCACCCCCTCAGGCACCTCCAACTTCTGTAGCAACCTGTGTGTCATCAAAGCTGCCAGACTGGAGACTCTACCACACCACTCCCTCTCTTGCATCTCCTCCCACTGAAAACCATAATCTTGAAGACTGACAATGAAGATAGGATAGCTATTCAGAAAAATCGCATGGCTGCGGAGGCTTAGGGCATGTCCTGACTGCACCTGCAGGTTTTCCTTTCCTGAGGCCGCTCGGCACTGGCTGTGCTGCACCTGCTGCGGGCCAGCGCCTGCCTCTCAGCACATACCTGGGACTTGTACAGGCCCTGGCCTGCTCTACATCCTGCTGCTCCATTCCACTCCTGTGCCCTGCTCAACAGTCTTGAGAGGCCAGTCTGTCATACCAGCCACCCGATGTCTTCTAATGTACCCACAGAAGAAACAGAAACGTAGCAACTTTTTGCCTCTTTCTCACTGTCACAAGCACGGTAGGTTTGCCATGATTCTATTTGCTTCAGTCAGTGTCTTTTCCAGATTATGATGCTTTATTCAGCAAATCAGTCTCATTGTTATAGGCTGGCACTTGTTTACTGGTACTTTCCAGACAGGTCTGGAAGAGTGGTGAGCCCATTTCTCCAATTGAATAAGGATGTGCCCTTCTGAAGTCAATTGTTCTTACTAGAACCAACATGCAAGCTTTCTATAAAAAATAGGGTATTTGCAGCTATATCTTCAAACTTTTTATATCATTTGCAAGCTCGAATTAATATCTACAGGTGAGTTTATTCACAGAGACAGAAAAATGCTAAGAAATGAGTAGCCATTATACCACTCACATGAAGGAACAGAAGAGAGAGGGCATACCAGTCCTGTTCCTCTGAACTTTCCCATCACTGTCTGAATCATTAATGAGGTTTGATTTCAATGGCATACAATAATTTTGTTCCTATGATTTGTCAGTCAGTACTTAGAAATGAGAAAGTTTTGCTGTAAATGGTACAACAGGTTCCACTAACTTTCCTGACCAACACAGTAATGTGCATATTCTAATTACTTTTGTGGTAGCAACTGAAAGTCTTCCTGAACCTTCCATCGGGGGCATTCATGTTTCTCCAGAAATCTGTTGGAGAAGATCACACTTGCTGCACAGATGATGGGTGATTGGCTTTTAGGTTTAGTCATTCATGTCAAGGAACTTTGTTGTTGCAAAGAGGGAAGACAGCAAGCACCCCCAGGTGAAGGGAGGAGGTGGAGCTGTGTTCTTCCCCCACATTCAAATGCCCTTTCACCCAACAAGCCTATGGGCAGAGAACACTGTGCCAGTGGCCGGGAACATCTAATTGGAGTAGAGTAGGGTAAGATGAGCAAAAGAAGCAGAAGTAAACAAAAGGTAGTGTACATCAGGGGGAGGAAAATTTTCTTGATGGATTAAATGACAGCCTGAGGTACACAGCAAGCCACAAATTACTGAGGCAGAGAGGGTTGTTCTGTGCCTACAGGCTGAAGGCAAATGCATGCAGATGTAATGACATGTTGAAGAGATTAGTGCATGTCTTGGGCACTCCCTGTTGTAGCTCCCAAGGTTTCTGTGTAGCCTTCCACAATTAGGAGTGCATGTGGAAATGAGGCAGTACAAGACTTCTGCCCACCTTATGGACACATTGGGCCTAATCCAGTAGTTTTCAGTCTTCCTAAAGCTGCAACTCTTTAAGACAGTTCCTCATGTTGTGATGACCCCCAGCCATAAAATTATTTTGTTGCTACTTCAAAATTGTAATTTTGTTACTGTTATGAAAAATTGTATATGCAGGATATCTGATATGAGACCCCAAATGAAGCATGACCCACAGGTTAAGAACCACTGGAACATTCTTCAATGTTCTTCAAGAGCACACCCCACTGGTGGTCTCATCTTTCCCAGAAGCTATATATCAGACTGTCTTATTGTATTCCTACAAGGAAAGAAATGCTTTCCTGCTACAGGGCTATCAGCCACCAAGGTGCTCTTCCTGATGATGGTCCACTTAATTGTTTCTATCTGTAATAAAGACCAATTCCTTTTATACAAGGTTTTTTTGGGTATGTAAAAAAATTAGACTAGTGTCTGCCTTTAAAAAACTTCCATTTGTTGTGAGAGTGACTGCTTTTCTTTAAGAACTTGATGCAACTAAATTAATCCTCAGTTTCATTATTCTCTGTGATATAGTGATCCCTCTTGTAGTTTGTCATATCAATGCCAGAGCTTAAGTCTTGATTTGGGGGTCCAGATCTGAACTTCTCATGTGTTTATGTGAGTTTGTAATGGATTGTCTTCAGAGAGAAGACAGCTCTCTGGATCCATATGTGCTCTGCCTTCACTGAAGCCTAGACTGGAGATGCTCATGGTCCCTAATGTGACAACCCCCTCTGAAGCTCCTAGTGTCTGCTCTGTGCTTAGTTGCTCCTCACTCACCTCTACCAGCCACTTGTTAGTTGAGGAGCAACTAAAACAAAGTTAATCCCTAAAACAGCTGCTCAATTTGCTACCCTTCTAGAGAATTGAGCTTGGTTATGTGCCACATGGACAGAACACACAGGACACTGATTTGTTGTAGATGCTCCTGTCTGCTTCCCATCAAGCTTGCAGTCTGGCTTGATTTTTCTGATGTTTGTCCTTAGCTGTTCCCTTCCTGCCATTAGAGCAATGTTTTCCTCAAGGAAAGCTCATTGTTTGCTTTACTGTGGGTCTAGCAATACAAGGGCAGATTGCCACTGTCCTCTTTTCTCAGGATTCAGTTACCTTCTCATCCTTGCCTCCCTCTCTTCTGCTCACATTTGTCTGTGTTGATGGTATCCATGAAAGGATGATTTTGTTTCTATCTATTCTTTAGGATTAGACTTGTGGTCAATAATAGTTCTCCTTCCATAAATGTTTGCAGAAACAAACTTAATGACTGCAGAGGGTTTGTGTGTTCTAGCATAGCTTCCTTTCTCATTCACAACTCTTTTTCATCTGAGAAATTTTTAGTATGTGGCCCTAGGTATATGGGTATATAAAACAGGTATAAAATCAAATGTTTACTGGTAAATTAGAAATTTATTGTAAAATAGTTTGTTGGCACATATACAGTTTTGCCCTTTATAAAAGATCTAAGAAAGTATATTTACTATTTATGGACATGCTTATTCATTTTTACATACAGAATTAAATTGTGGCTGAATATCTTCACTGCTTCTAGAGTTGATCTATATTTTGATTTTTATAATCACCAATGCCAAGAATGCCTTTTTGCATACATGCATACATACATGCATACATACATACATTCGATGGCAAAAGCATATTTAGGACTATTTCATAAATTGTTGAATTCTATCCCAATCCAAACCTCAAACTAATTTGATAATATTTTTATGAAATTCAAACAATGCAAGTAGAAAATTTTAAATGTAACATTCTGTAGCTAGAGTTTTCCTGCTTTGCCCACAGTCAGGACAAATCTTTGTCACCCGCCAGTCCCACAGCCGCTCAGACCCAACCAAGTAAACACAGAGACTTATTTTGCTTACAAACTGTATGGCCATGGCAGGCTTCTTTCCAACTGTTCTTATAGCTTAAATTAATCCATTCCCATAAATCTATACCTTGCCATGTGGCTGGTGGCTTACCAGTGTCTTCACATGCTGCTGGTCATGGCGGCAGCTGGCAGTGTCTCCCTGCCTCAGCCTTCTGCTTTTCAGAATTCTCCTCTCTCCTTGTCCCACCTGCTTCCTGCCTGGCCACTGGCCAATCAGTGTTTTATTTATTGACCAATCTGAGCAATTTGACATACAGACCATCCCACAGCACTTCTCCTTTTCTTTTTTTTAAAAAGGAAGGTTTTAACTTTTACACATCTCCAAAGCCAGCTTGGTATATTTGGGAATTTGGGCGTATCTTCTCTTACTACTTCCTGCTGGAGGGGGCGCTGTATCTTAAGGGGACACAAAGAAAATTTTAGGATCATGGAGTAGTCCATGAGGCTGTATCATCTGAGCCAGTTGTCTTGAAACAATTCTGGATGTTGAATCATTTGGGCCATGGTGTCACCAGAGACCTTTCAGGTGGTCTTGGCTGGTAAAAACTGATGTATCTTAATCTGGAACAAATCCATAGCCTCTGGCTTTCTGTAGAAACAAAAGCAGAGCCTCCTTTCCAAAGCAACATATCTTTACATTCAAATTTTGAAGTCAAAGTACCTTTAAAATATACATTTTGGCATAACTCAACAGCTTTTGTAATCAAATGTTTTTCTTCAGTTATGAATATCAAAGAGAACATAATCCAGATTCTCTGTGTGATAGCCATCTTTATGTGGCTTATTTTTTTTAATTACCTTGAGCCTATTACTTTAAACTGCAGCCTTTTAAGCCTGAAACGGTGCTGTGGTTGCTGGCTCCGCCCACTTCAGCTTCCCAACATGGCGGTGGTATGTTTTCCGCCAGCTCTGGGAGCCATCAACTCTCAGAAATAGTGGGTCTATGCTTCTTATCAAAGCAGCGTGTAACCCAGAAACCTCTTTTTTTGTTTTGTACTAGCAAAGGCTAAATCTACCACTCAGCTTAATGTGCCACTTGCAGAGGCCTCATTCCCGCCATACTGCAGGTCAAGCGCACACACCAGGAATCCGCCAGTAACTCAAACCGGCAGCTGCTGTTCATTTGAGAGAGACAATTAGGAAGCTGTTTTTAGTTCCGTTTTAGAATCTTTTTACTCAGGTTTTAGGTGGAAACTCTTGCCAACACGTTGGGTGCCATTTGTAGCTAGAGTTTTCCTGCTTTGCCCACAGTCAGGACAAATCTTTGTCACCCGCCAGTCCCATAGCCGCTCAGACCCAACCAAGTAAACACAGAGACTTATTTTGTTTACAAACTGTATGGCCATGGCAGGCTTCTTTCCAACTGTTCTTATAGCTTAAATTAATCCATTCCCATAAATCTATACCTTGCCATGTGGCTGATGGCTTACCAGCGTCTTCACATGCTGCTGGTCATGGCGGCAGCTGGCAGTGTCTCCCTGCCTCAGCCTTCTGCTTTTCAGAATTCTCCTCTCTCCTTGTCCCACCTGCTTCCTGCCTGGCCACTGGCCAATCAGTGTTTTATTTATTGACCAATCTGAGCAATTTGACATACAGACCATCCCACAGCAACATTCTAACACAATACATTTTAAAGACATCCTATATACTAAGGAATGATGTGGAAAGTATTAAATGTCTTTATTTACCACAATTAAACCACTATTCTTCTGTAAGAACTGAGACACTGGGGTGTATAGTAAAAGCATTGTCATCCCTAACATTTCACAGTCACTAAACCGAGATGAAGTGGTTCAAGAAATGTTCAGTGGCACTGTGCAACTTTTGGGGATACACAGAGTAAGCATGCTGAGGAAGGGAGGGTAGCAACAAAGTTTACAGTGGAGCTGCATGACACAAGGTTGAGATCTTCCTAAAAGACTTGGATACACTTCATGTTTAAGTTAATTAATGATCTTGAACTGTTGCTAAAATTTAGTAACACACAGTTCAGTTATGTGGCACCACATGTGATATGACATTAAATTTAAGAAGCTACAGTCTGAGGTCATAAGGGTCGAAGAGCTGTCCCTGCCCTGCTACCAGTTTAAACACTTGGGAGAGCAGACCCTGCACCTTGCCTGGGCAGCACAATAGAGCCAACCCTGTGGGCCGAGGTGTTGGTCAGATAGTTCTGAAGGTGTGAGAATAAGATAGCTAGCTGGCAACACCCCTTTCATCTGCCATATGGTGGTGAAGTGAAGGGAAAGATGTCCCCCACTTGACCCTACCACCTATAGTGGGTGAGGGAGCTGACCCTCCCTGTTACCAGCTGCAGCGCTCAGGAAAGTGAACCCTGCTCCTTGACTAGGCAACACAACTAACCCTTTTGGTAGAGGTGTCGGTGAGCCAGCACTAATATTGTGAGCAGAAGGGAGCTGTCCCCATTACTCATCTGTCTTGTGGCAGCATGGCCAGGAAGAGATGCCCCCCCCCCACTCCTACCCATCAATGCCTTGAAGCAGGTGAAAGAGCTATCCCTGAGCTCATAAGAGCAGGAGACCTGTTCCTGCCCCTCATCAGCTGCAGCATTACATTCAGAAGAGTGGCCCCTATACCTCCCTGGGACAACACAGTAGAGCTGGCCCTGAAGGTGTAGGAGTGAGATAACCCACCCTGAGGATATGAAGGCTGGAGAACTGGCCCTGCCACTTGCTCATCACTGCAAGGGGTGAACTAGCCAGAGCGATGCTGGAGAGCTTATCCTGGAGAACAGAGGAGAGTTGGTGGTCTGACTAAACCTGCAAATACCCAGGCCCAAAGCAAGGCTTATGTGTTGGCCCACCCCAATATCCATTCCATCTGTGAGGGGTGTCCTGCAGACCCAGGGATACAGGGTCTTCATGACACAGGGCAGCAACGGGATGTACAGGAAGAATCCTAGTGAGGACTCAGTGTCGATGGTGTAGCAGAGACAAGGGGCCTTGAATCAGACCAATGATTTTTTTGCAATGAACGCCTGCATGTAAAAAATGTATAGATAAAGGGGTTTATTGTGTGACTGTGTTACACTGTAGTTTCCATGATGAGATTTTCCTCTTCTTCCATGTTCCTCTTAAACTTTATTTTATTTTATTTGCTGGGTAGAGGGGTATGTGCGGGATTGGGAGTCATGATGTGAAAGACACAAAGAATAAAATTTTTAAAAGTTAAAAAAAAAATTAAAAGGAGAAGCTACAGCCTAATAGACTTAGGTCACACTTTCTCACTCTGGATCTCCATAGTCAGTATTCACCAGGTTCCCTGCTACACTCATAAATGGAAGTAGGAAGTCCATGTTGGTGTCCATCTTCAGTGCTGCCCAGAGTAGAAAAGAAGGATATGGTCAGAGCCTTGGTGGCTTATCTGCCATCCTTGTTCTTCAGACAGTAACTAGTTCATATTATCTAGCTACTGGATCAATTTACCTATTTCTTCCATGAGCTATCTAGAGAGGTCTACAAGATGATAAAAAGAGTATGTGGATAAATATACTGTCTTCATCTGCAGGACATGAAAGCAGTTGTAGCATCAGATGGAACCAAGGACACTGACGTCTTAGAGGAGAGGGGCTCACTGAATGTAAAAGTGAATTTAATATATCTGTGCATGTACCTGTACACATTACACATATACACATCACAGACACAAACACACAGAGGAGAAGTGGGGAAGGAAAGGGCAGCCACAGCTTAAATTAAGAGCAGATTTTAAAATGATCAAAATTTCACATAGTCTTTTAGCTAAGTGCCTAGGAACAGGTAGAGAAAAGACTCTTTTTCACAACAACCTGTGTGTGCCTGGGGCATTATTTTAATAAAGACAGCATGATTGAGAGTGATATTGATTTGATGTGGAGTCAGCATTCTCTGAGAGTGGACCATTATGTTCTGAGTTGAGTACATTTGTAGGGAAGGTATTTGTGCAACATCTAATGAGGAATGTCTTAATCACCTACTCAGGGAAGCCAAACTCCACCTGTCTTGACTCCCTCCAGGCATGCCCAAGGAGAGTGCTGATTCCTGGAGGAATTCCAGTTCTGTTAAGGAGCTGAAGATGAGCTTGCAGCAGGTGGCCTTCTGTAGTCAGAAAGTTTTAGGAAATGACCAAGCTAGTTGCTGAAATCATAGCCATTCTTGGTAATGTGACACTGAATAGGAAGATATGTCAAAACAATAATATGTGCCAAAGCACACAAATCTTTTCATGAGAAATATCTACACTTAATAGTCATGGAAGCTAGTGTTTACAGAGCATCTTGTATGTACCAGCCCCCTTTTCAGAGTGTTTTTAATCTTATCACTTAAAACTTCTCTACCATGACTGGTATTCTGATGGAACTCCCAATTTCATAGCAAACACTGCAACTACATGTATAAGGCAAGGCATTAAGTGCTCAAGGCACTTGAATAGTGTTGTGGTCTCACAAGGCTGCTGGGCCCATGTACCAAGGATTTTGGTTGGGTTGAGGTTAGTCATGTGGGGTTAGGAGAGGGTACTCAGCCCCTAGAATGATGCTAAGGAGATCTTGCTCAGATCTAGTCATGAGGGTTCAAAGCATGGTACAAATTTCAATCTCCCAGCAAAGGAAACTACTCCAGCTAGAGGGGAAATGAATGTGTCTTATATGTAGTTCACCTGCAGTTTAGAACAGTTCATCCAAGCCGGGCAGTGGTGGCGCACGCCTTTAATCCCAGCACTCGGGAGGCAGAGGCAGGTGGATCTCTGTGAGTTCGAGGCCAGCCTGGGCTACCAAGTGAGTTCCAGGAAAGGCGCAAAGCTACACAGAGAAACCCTGTCTCAAAAAACAAAAAACAAAAAACAACAACAACAACAAAAGAACAGTTCATCCATCTTTGGTTTCTTGTGACTGGAGGCAGAATTTGTTTATTTCTTCTTTCTTTCCTCCCCATCTCCTTTCCCCTCTCTCCCTCCCTCATTCCCTCTCCATCACGGGGTCAGCTCATAAAATGTCATTATTCTTGCTTATTTTTCCTAGTATGAGTTTATTTCCCAGTATATCATATTCTTACACTCTTCTCAGAAGAACAAGACTCTGTAGGCTTCACTGTGTGCTCTTCCAGCAGACTGAGGCAGCCAGGAAGGTATACAGCAGGGTATAAGGAAGCCCAGGGAAGAAGGGATGAGACTGAAGGAACTCTGGCCCTTTCATACAGACATGGATGTTCTGAAGCTTCCCTGGTGCTGCCTAGATGTCAAGTGTCACTTCCCAGACATCTGCACCTACAAGGTATTGGCCTTAGCTTCTCCTTTCTTATCAAGCCTCCATTCACTACCTCTTCTAACAGGTAGCATCTATGCAGCTTCCCCCACCCACAAGTGCTTCCTCAGCAACTTGTCCCTCCAGCAGTTCCCTCTGGCTCCTCTTCAGGCTGTATCTTTTGGGGTTTTCCAGCATCTGCATTGTTCTTTCAGGCATCATTTTGAAAGAACGCACTTGCTCACTGCATTCTCTGACTTTTGATCTGGAACCTGCTTCATGACCTAACACTTCCTTTTCTGCACCCCCACCCCAGCTCCAGCTTCTCCAGAGGTAGAAGGTCTTAGTTTCTGTTCTTTCTACCACCTTGAGCTGGTCACATCAATGCTACAACAATGATTATATTTGAGTTCCCTCATCTCCTGAGTCCCCAGACCCCTTTTCATATGCCCTCCTGTTTCCAGCTGTAGAAAATGACCACTTATTTGTAAAACTACCTCTGATTGTAGGTCATGAGGACTGAGATGTAGATTGACAAAATGCTCAGCACTCTCCATCTGCTGCTAGACCTAGTTCTTCCTTGGATTAACAGTGTTTAGGAAGCCACAGGAAAATCCCAGCATTGTGGTTACTGAGATGAGGTTACAAGACAGAGTCTATGGTGTGGAAGTCAGTGACCTCCAGGTCAGAGGAAGATGTCATTTTGTCCTGTGTTTCACAGCCATGAGTTAATGAGAGGGGAGTTTTGCATGGGGAATAATATGGGATATCTCCATTGCTGTGGCCTAAGCCAGGCCAACTTGTCAAAGAGTCTGAGGCTGCTCCACCCCCTCAGGCACCTCCAACTTCTGTAGCAACCTGTGTGTCATCAAAGTTGCCAGAACTGGAGACTCCACCAAACCACTCCCTCTCTTGCATCTCCTCCCACTGAAAACCATAATCTTGAAGACAGACAATGAGGATGGGGCAGCTATTCAGAAAAATCGCATGGCTGTGGAGGCTTAGGGCATGTCCTGACTGCACCTGCAGGTTTTCCTTTCCTGAGGCCGCTCGGCACTGGCTGTGCTGCACCTGCTGCGGGCCAGCGCCTGCCTCTCAGCACATACCTGGGACTTGTACAGGCCCTGGCCTGCTCTACATCCTGCTGCTCCATTCCACTCCTGTGCCCTGCTCAACAGTCTTGAGAGGCCAGTCTGTCATACCAGCCACTCGATGTCCTCTAATCATGTACCCACAGAAGGAACAGAAAAGCAGCAGCCTTAGCTTTCCTACTCCTCTCTCCCATGCTCTTTAGAAGAAAAGTCATATAAGAAAATCATGTCATTTGCTTACTAATCTTTTTCTCTTACTCCTTACCCCATCGTTGTTCACTTTTACCCTTTCTGCTCTTACTTTCCCCTCCTTTTATAAGACAACCACCACAATGATTTCCTGTGCTGCATTCCTTAAAAGCAAGAAGAAAACTTTTTGTACATGGTTTTTCCATTTAGTATTGTCTACAGTTGCAGTGAGCACATATCATGTGGAAATTCAGACATGATTCCAGGAACCTGGAAATAGGGAGTCTGCTCACTTCCTGGTATATAACAGACAGTGTTTCAGGGCTGTTGGGCTCTCCTCTACATTTAAATGACTAAAATACAACACCAAGTAATTAGAAATCCATGGAGTACAGTGGCTTGAATTTCACTTGATCAAATGCATACTACCTCATTAAGACTACAGCAAAGAGACTGCAGCCCAGACTTGGATCATTGGCATTCACTAACTTGTGTACAAGTACATGTGGGGTTTTAGGTTTATATGCTTCTGTACAAATCATACATTATATTTCTTTCTCTGTAATATACACTGGAGTCAGTGCAAAAAGCACATTTAATCACTTGACCTATTTTGTTTTTGTTATAGTGAGAATCCAACCTAAGGCCTCCTACATGCTAGGGAAGTGCTCTACCACTGAGCTACATCCTCAGTGATACACTAAAGTTTGAATTTGGGTTTTTAAACTGTATTCATTAGTAGTATCTTTGGCTTCTTACTGGCATGTAGCAAACACCTTACCATAGTTTCTTGTGTTTGTCAGTTAGTACACAAAGTCTCTTATTTTTGTCATCTTCCTCTCCAGATAGAATCCCTCTGTTATCACCAATGATTAGCCATAGAGGCATATTCTCTGTCCTTCAATGGAGGAGCACAACTTAATTTCTCTATTCTTTTCATAATCCAACAATGACCCAGCCTATCATCTCTTTTCATGGCTTTGAATTCACCAAGGTGATGACAGTCTGGTGACTACTGCATGTAAGTTACCTCATGTGGAAGCCTGGTAAGGCACAGGCCCAGCTTCATGTCTGGTTCCTAATAGGCAATCTTAAGGGGTGCTAAGGTAAGAAGAGGCAATGACTCCCATTCCATGTATATTTTAGTGCAGCCACAAACTGCAGCCTTGAGGGCATATTTGAAAATTCTTTAGGAATACAGAATATTCAGTGATCACAACTAGGAGGCATGAGGCTACAAGGAGCAGATGCTACTTCAGATAAATCTTTTTTGATTTTTGTTGTTGTTTTGAGTTTCATTTCTATTTTTTTATTTTTTAAATTGCACTCATGATATTAATTAATTACACTCACGATATTAATCACATTTGTGGTATTCATAGATTACATTCGCAGTATTCATTCAATTATATGTATGTATATATATATACACACATATATATATATATATATATATATATATATATATATATATATATATATATTAAATTTTAAATGCCGAATGTCATTTATTGAAGGAGGGATGAGGTCTTAAATACAGGCTTACAGCACAATGGGAGAACCCCGGAGGGCAGAAGTTCGCTATTGATGTTTTACAATCTTGCATCTAAGCTGTGAATGCCCATTATTCAGGATACACAGACAAGGAACTTCCCTTAAGCATTCAGGAGGATAGAACCTGGCAGGGAATTAGCATAGGGAGGATATCAAGGTCAAGGTCCGCAAGCAAGGCAACAGTAACCCAAAACGGGGGCCAGGGACCTACAGGTCCCCCTTTTATTAAAAAAATGAGCTTCTGACTTGGGTTACGTGGGATGTCAGCAGGTCACCTTACCCATCATGGAGATGCCTGCCCAGGCCACACAGGTGCTCTGTCTTAGGTTGGTGGGTGTCCCCAGGCATTACCTGTCTCTGAATACTCATTATCATACAGGCTCAATTGTGTGTGAGCTGCAGAGTTAACTGTTGCCAAAGATCTCAAAGTGGCACTGGGCTTGCAATCTGTTTGTTCGACACAGAAAAGACCAACAGAGGTCCTATCTCACCCATAGCCAGTAGGCTAAAGTCAACTGAACCATTCCCTTCCTTAATGAGCCATACTGTACATTGGAGTCCTTGTAAGATAGTATCCCAAAAGCAACTGGAACTAGAGTTTATAAATTTATAATTTTCAAAAGCAATTGAGATGTATATAACTACTGAATTAAATTTATCATGCCCAATAGAATGGAAGATTAACTAACTGTGGTAGCTACTTTTGTTGCCAGGGTCTCCACTGTGCTAGCTGTAATAAGAAATTATGAAATGGTAATCCCATTTCATAGTGCTAGAACTAGACAGACAAAGTCTAAATCTTGGGCATATTCATTGCCAGTAATGGACAAATATCCAATTTCTGGATTATCTAAAGTCCAGTTTCCTCAATCTGTGGCTGAAAACAATCAATAATGTTAATATCTATTAGTTGTATGAAACTGATGAGATAATGAGTTGGGGCTGAGAGACTGCTTCTAATTCATTTCTGACTTTTTCTGGCATATTTATGAAGCGTTCGCCAAGAAACATTTCCCCAATGGTTTGTGTGTCCTTGTCTGTTCTGTACTTCCCTGCTGGTGGAAGTAACAGATAGCTTCTCCCAGAAGGTTATAGCTCCCAAGGGGACTTCTGTATTCTCTGCCTTTTGGGCCATTTGTTGTTCCAGATTCCATGTGATGCAATTCCTAGCTGCAAAGGCCTCAGTATCCCTCCACTTATGGATGGAAGGTAGGAAGCTGCATCTCACTTTAAGGGGAAAACAGATTGTATTTCATTCATATACTTATTAAGCTGACAAGCCTCCACTCCAGTGAGCCTGCCTGTCCAGGGCCACATAAAAGGGCCAGACTGGAATTGAGCAGGCAGGAGGAAAGTAAAAGTAAACAAGAGAATGTGTGTCTTAGGGGGATAATACTTTCTTGGAAAACTATGTAGGAAGCAAGAGATACAGAGAAAGCTATAAATTACAACCAAGGGTGATGCTACCCTGGCCAAAGCATCTCAATTGTGATAGCTTTCATATTCCCTATGAAATAAGCATATTTCCTGAAATGTGCTCCATATGCAATTGGGTTGGTAACTGTGTAATAACACAGGTTGGAAGATCTCTCCAGTGACAACCTGCCTCACTAACTGGGAAGGCAACATGACATCAAAGAAACAGCTTTTCAAACTGTAAATAATACACTCATATCTCTGACTCTTTTATTCTCCTCTCTCTCTCTCCTCTCTCTCTCTCTCTCTCTCTCTCTCTCTCTCTCTCTCTCTCTCTCTCTCTCTCTCTCTCTCTCTCTCCTCTCTGCACCACCCACAGCACAATCCCCAAACTTCTTTTGGTCAAAGTTGGTGAGATTTGACCATTAGCTCTGGCAAGAGTTATGCTGATTCCTGAGGAGCCACTAATATCTCAGCTGTGGCTGAAGTTATTCGCCGTGCTTGTATCATATTTGATTTTTATTCCTCTTATCAACATTAGGTTTAAACAGATGTGCCTGTATGTATTGGAAGGGAGGGGTCATCACCCATGAACCCCATGACAGGTAATGATACAGCCAATGCCTGGTATGAGGTCATCATTTACACAAAAGATGAGAGGCCAGAAAATGGATTTAGACCACATCAACTCTCACTGTATCACTCAAAGTGGTAACATAACGCATGTTGGATGACTTCATGGTATGAGCAATTGCAAGCTAGTTTCCTACAAGTACTGTCTTGTACACAGAGATACCTGTGAGGAAGAATGCAGAGCTACTAGTTTTCAGTGGTGGTTTTCAAATCCTGTAGGTAACAAAAAGTACTTTTCCAAACAGAGTCTCTGTGCTGCTTTCAGGGTAGTGTGTATCTCTCCTAGAAGGGTCCGGAGTGGCTTTTTGGTGGATCTAAATAACAGAGTAGGAAAGGGAAAGCAAAAACTTTAAGGGGCCCATGAAAAGAATGGTACCCCAACCTGTCCAGTTGTAAATGCTTTCCATTATTCCAACTCAGTCACCCTAGGGCTGACAGGGGACTAGCTTGAATGCTGGTTATGCTTCGATCGTAAGTCAAGCCAAGCTGAGTAGCAAGGAATGATGGCTTGGGATGAGCTAGTAGGGAGAAAGTTGGTCCTCCAAAGAACTTTGTGTGTTTAGATATGCCTGGTATCAGGGGAGGAGATGTTGGTTAAAATCATTGGAGTTGCCACAGCAATGAAATTAAGAGATTCCCATACATTTAACATAGTAACAAGGAAAAGTTTCATTCACCTGGTGATCTTAACAGAGAGTATGCTTCCATGCATATTGGGAAGCCAATGGAAAAGGCACTCTTTGAGTCATGTGCCAGCATCATCTGAAGGTTTACTGACTTTATTTAGGGCTTTTTATTCATATTGTTTTTAGATTTAAATCATTTTATATAAAAATGAGGGTTATTCACATGGAACTCCATATACAATCAATACAAATTTCAATGCAGTATGTTGTTTAGGTTTGGTCTACTTGACACAAACCAGTGTCATCTGGAATTAGGATTGGAGAAATGCTTCCATAAAACAGGCAAGTCTGTGAGACACTTTTTTGATTAATGGTTGATGTGGGAGGGCCCTACCCACTGTGGGCAGTGCTACCCCTGGGCAGGTGTTTCGAGGTAATATAAGAAATTGGGTTGAGCAAGCCATGACGAGCAAGTAAGCAAGCAGCGTTCTTCCATGGCTTCTGCTTCAGTTTTCCCTCCAGATTCCTGCTCTGCTTGAGTTCTTACCCTGTTTTCCCTCGCTGATGGATGGTTACCTGGAAATGTAACATGAAATAAACCCTTTCTTCTCCAAGTTGATTTTCGTCATGATCTTTGCCACAGCAGTAGAAAGCAAACTAGGAAATGCAGAGAACAGCTACAGTGATAAATGATACAAATCATTTATGGTTTTGGAGAGGAGGTAAAAAGACAGCTCTTATCAGTGATGAGACTGATGTTCTCATAGTCCAGGAGCAGCTTTGTGAGAACCATAGGATCACACATGACCTCAATACAACAATTTACCTTTCAAATCCATTCCAAGAGAATCAGAGGTGAGGCATGTGAGATGAGCCTGAAGGGTGCTCATTGTTAGTCATTATAATAGTAAACACTAGAATAACTTAAATGTACACAATGATCAGTGTGACCTGATGCTTGCTGTGGCACTGACACATGGAAGGCAAGACAAGTCAGACTTAGGATATACCCTAAACAACCTGAAAAGCGTTCCCAAGGCAGCATCTGGAAGAGATGCAATTTCAGTGCAATCACACTAAACATTCTAGACAGGTGTGTTACTTAACTTTTAGTAGTGATTTTTAGTCGTATACACATATATACATTATGTACACCCTAATTATACATTATTTTGGCTAACATTTCCCAATGAATGAATGAAGACAGAAATATAAAGAACATTGTGTTTTATTATTTATAACTCTCATACAGAATGTCTATGTAAAGACCCTTATATCAATATAGTTAATTTTATAAAATTGCTTATTCTACTTATTAGTAATAGTCAATTTCTGTATACAATATAACCTTTGCACAAACTTAATAATGCATATATAACAAGAAAGGGGAAATGCTTTTCAACATGTTCTCTAGAGCTTGTATATTCAGAAGTAGGTACCACATTGTTGTCCCTCTCAGTTGCTCTCCTGTGAGTACCAAGGGGCATAAGAAAGTTTACAGAGACCTGGGGAGGGGAGCTATTTCAGTGCTATTTCAGCACCCACAGGAGTCTTCAAGATGCCACAGATGGCAGGCATCATTAGGATATAATATGATATGATCCCTATTAAGGGGTTGTACACTGGAAATCCAGGCAGTGTGGAACTATGACACTGCATTGCATATGGTGGTAGTAAAGGGAGTGCAGCAAGGTTAGAGTGGTGTGACACTAGACGTCATAGCAGAGAGGGCCTTGGCATCTGACTGCAATGCAGGGGTCAAGCATGCCTCTAGAGATTAACTGAAAGCTAGGCCTATGGAGAGAGCAGACTTCTCTCTCTGCTCATCCAGAGAATAACTGAACACTGGGCCCCTGGACTCAGCAGACCTCTCTCTCTGCTGGACAGGAGGCAACTGTATGGAACGTTACTGTTTTCAATCCAATCTGAAATATTTATTGAGGGCCCATTACATGCAAAAGGCTAACTGCCATAGTGGCCATGAGGTGTGTGTGACAAAATCTTTGCCCTGCAATGCCTATGAGCTAGTGAAGTAAAGCCTTATAGAACAGAAGAAAGCATAATAAATACCCTCCATTGTCTTTCATATTGCTATAGCCCCTAGTGTCTGCCATGCTCTTATTCTGTGAGAACCATCCTCATCATTTACTGCTATGAAGGAAGCTCTGTAGTTTCAACAATATTTCAGTGTCTACTCAAACTATTTCTGACAGAAGACTATTTGTATCCGTAAGTGATGACCACATAATTTGTTCATTGCTTTGATTAATCTGGAGGTTTATGACAGGTATGTGTCTTAAGAGAGTCCATGTGGTAAAATGCTCTAGCAATGTCAACATCTCTTGCCAAATCTAGCATCTCTGAAGAAGGCCTGAACTAGAATACATACAAATGATCCGAATCTCACCACAGCATCTCCTGAACTGAGAAGAACAGATGAACTTAATGTGCTTCTTTTGTACTTCCTCAAAACAGTACATTTACGAATTCACATATCATTGAAATCATTTGGGTCTTTGAATACTTGAGCTTCAAATTCCATCTGGCTCTGTAAGATAAAATTGCTGAACTTAGTATAGACTTAAAAAAGAGACAGAACCAAAAAAAGCACTCTGTGCCTCTCTAATGTCTGTAGAGACATGTTCACAGGGAAGGTAGGTATGGTAGCTGTTCTTGGTTATTACCTTGATTATATCTGATATTAACTAACACTAAGCTGCTGGGTAAAAGACTTTTTCTTGATTGGACTATTTGAGGTGGGACAACCCACCTTAAATCTGGGACACACTTTCTGGTAGTGGCCTATAAAGGGACATGGGAGAAAGGAGCTTTTGTTCTTTGTGTTCTTGCTCCCACTTTCCCTGGCCAGTTGATAGCTTTACTGAGATTCAAACCTACTTCTTTGGAATGCCAATCAATACTGAAGACCAGATGAGATATCCAGGCTTGTAAAATAAACAACTATTGGATTCTTGGCCTTTCTTTTAGAGGACAGTCATTAATAGATAGTGGGACTACAAACCTTAAGCCATTCTAATAAATACCATATATATTTAATCAGTTCTGTTTCTCTTGAGAACCCTGATTAATACAAATTTTGGTGCCAGGAGTGGTTCTAGAGCAACAGAAGTGTAAGTATGAATTATATAAGTACCTGGAATAGGCTTTTCAATTTGCCAGCACCTACAGTTACTGAAACCTTTCCTAGAAGCTTGGAGAGCTCTGAAAACTTATAGTGTAAACTATTTAACAAACTCATTGAAATAAATGCTTTTGATTATTCTGATTTACCTATTGTGAGAAGCAAAAGATTTAGTAATTCTGTCTATTAAACTTCTGACAATTTGTGGAAAAATAAGGAGAATAATGATGCTGACTGGTTGCTCTTAGCATCTATAGATGAATTGACCAAGGAAAAGAATGAACAGTGTGATAAATTAAGCAACTTCTAGCATCTCAAAATATGGTGAAGGATAGCAGTAAACTGAGGGATAAAATTGACTGCATAAATAGTCTAAAGGTTTCTAAGTGTTCCCTGGAAGAGAATCTTTTCTCCAGCAGCCACAGAGCTCAAATTGAAGAAAATCAAGCCAAAGCCCTCATTTTAAGACTGGCTTGGCTGAATTACAGGGAAAATTCAAGTCCTAGCCATGAAGGGTTTGGGGTTTATAGTAAGGGCATTAATTAGTAAAGAACAGGATCCTATAACTTGGGATGCAGATGTGTGAGAGTATCATACTGGGGCTGAGAACTTTGACCCCTCAGATTCTTGAAGATTTATTTCCCTTGAGGAAGAAGTCTCTCAACACTTAGCAGATGATGTATCCCTACCCTTACTCCCTGAAGTACTGTATTTTCCTCATAAGGACATTAGTCCTTTATTATATTTCAATCCAACACTGAATTTCCCAGAAGAAGATGCCAGGCAAGACAGTACTGATGTCTCTCAGGTCCGACCAATAGATGCCTCTTGACCCATGACCAGACTTAAGGCTAAACAGGCTCCTAAATGAAAGCTAGAAAGTGTAGTCCAAGAGGCATGTGCTACACCACTGAAGAGCTTAGTGAGTTTGCTAATTCATTTAAGTAAAAGTCTGGGGAATGTGTATGAGAATGGATTTTAAGGATGTAGGATAATGGTTGGAGGACACAGAAATAGATCAAGCTGAGTTTATTGATATAGGCCCACTGAATGGAGATTCTAGGTTTGGTATGGAAAATCACAGAATTAAAAAAATAAAAAGGTGCCAAAAGTCTGCTTGAATAGTTGCTTGAAGCATTTGTCAAAGATGGCCTCCTGAAAAGGAGTTGGAGATGTCTGATATCCCTTAAGCTTAGTGATGATGAAGGTATTTAAAGGCTCAGGGAAATTGCGATTCTAGAGTGGGTATGCTGTGTAAAACCTAATTCTCCATAATGAGAAGGCCCAGAAGACACGCCCTTCACTGGTCCTTCCTATAAGATGCAAAATGGTGAGAAGGGCACTAACACATTCAAGGAGCTTTGTCTCCACCCTTTTCCTTGTGCCAGACCTTGGGGTCAGAGACATTGCTATGCAGTTGGATGAATTTAAATTAATGGGTTTAACTGAGCTTGAAAGTAGGAAGTATTGAATCACCAAAGACAAGGTGATGTTAGTTATTGTAATAGATAGCATAGGCAAAGCAATGACCATAATGCCTGTTCTATAGTGAGTAGCATGGGCAAATTGATTTTTATGGTGGAATAACTTGTATGGATATTTGATACTGGTTAATTGTTCATGATGTTTCCAGTCATAAAGTAGATAAGAAGCCCACTGCATTTTTGTTTGATCTGTATATGCAGAAATTTTCTCAAACAAATGAAAGAAAAGCTACATTGGATTGTGGCAAGAGGCCTGTGAGCCAATTATCTGACTTGAGCCAGTTTGCAAACGCAGAACTCTTGAATGAAGGCACAGCCAGGTCTTTGTTAAAATAACTAAGAGTTTTACTGTTAGCCTTTCTTGAATGCTTCCCCAGAGGGACTTATGACCTTTTTACACTGGGAATAGGGAGACAATCCGACTTCCAGGGGGTATTGGATACTGTTTCAGAATTAACAGTGATTCTGGGAGACCCTCAAGAAGCATTGTGGCCATCCATGACGGGATTATGGAGGTTAAATGATTAACAGAGTTTTGGCTGAAGTACAACTCACAATAGGTCTAGTACATTGCCAAACTCATCCTGTAGTTATCTCCCCAGTTCCAGAATGTATAATTGGGATAGAAATACTTAGAAGTTGGTAGAATTCTCACATTGGTTCTCTGACCTTTAGAGTAAGGGCTATTATGGTTGGAAATTCCAAATGGAAGCCATTGGAGTTGCCTCTGCCAGGGACAACAGTGAGCTAAAGACAGCATTGTATCTCAAGAACTGCATAAATTAGTGCCACCATCAAGGACTTGAAAGGTGCAGGGGTAGTGGTTTAATTCTTCCCTTAACTCTCCTATCTGGCCAGGGCAAAAGACAGATGGTTTATGGAGAATGACAGTTGATTTTCAAAAATTTAAACAAGTAGTGATTCAGTTGGTTTGCCAGATTTAGTGTCCTTACTTGAGCAGATTAACACATCTCCTGGTATATGGTATGTAGCTACTGACTTAGCAAATGCCTTTTTCTTGGTAAACTGTCCATAAAGACAACCAAAAACCTTTTGCTTTCAGTTGGCAAGACTAGTAGTATTACCTTTAGTTTTACTTCAAAGATATATTAACTCACTAGCTCTGTGTCAGAACTTAGTTTGAAAGAATCTTGATCACTTGTCTCTTCCACAAAATACCACACTGTTCCACTATATTAATGATGTTATGCAGACTAGACCAAGTGAACAGGAGGTAGCAACCACTTTGGACTTGTTGAAAATACATATGCACATCAGAGAATGGGAAATAACTCTAACCAAAACTCAAGGGCCTTCTACCTCAGTGAAAAGTTTAGTGATGCAGTAGTGTGGGGCATGCAGAGGTATTCCTTCAAAGGTGAAGGATATATTACTGCATTTGGCTGCTCCCACCACCAAAAAAGAAGGGCAGCATTTAGAGGCGATTTGGATTCTGGAGACAGAACATTCCTCACTTGGATGTGTTACTCGAGAATATATACCAAGTGACTTGAAAATCTACTAGTTTTGAATGGGGGCTGGAGAAGGAGAAGGCTCTTCAACAGGTCCAGACCACTATGCAGTCTGCGCTACTATCTGAAGCATAGATCCAACAGGCCCAACGGTACTTGAGATGTCAGTGGCAGATACTGATGCTGTTTGGAGCCTTTAGCAGGCCTCTAGAGGCAAATCACAGAGGAGCCCTTTACAGTTTTGTAGGAAGGCTCTACCATCATCTTCAGACAACTACTGTCCCTTTGAGGGATAGCTCTCGGCCTTCTACAGGGACTTAGTGGAAACTGAACATTTGCCAGTGGGCCATCAAATTACCCTGAGTCCTGAGCTGCCAATCATAATATGGGTGTTATCTGATACACCAAGCCACAAAGCAGAACATTCACAGCAGCAATCCATTATGAACTGGAAGTGGTATATACACGATCAGACCAAGCAGGTCCTGCAGGTACAAGCAAGTTACATGAAGACGTTGCTTAAATGCCTGTGGTTTCTACTCCTCTTACATTGCCATCTGCCCCCTAGCATGCACCTGTAGACTCATGTGGTGTGTCCTATGATGACTTGACTGAAGAAGAAGAAACTAGGGCTTGGTTTACTGATGGTATAGAGGTACCACCTAAAGGTAAACAGTTACAGAATTACAATCCTGTGTATGAATATCCTAACAGATACTGGCAAATGAAAATCTTTATACTGGGAAGAATTCAGGTATCACACATTCATACATTTTGTTTCAAGGATAAGGGGCCAAACGCGTGATTGTTCACCAATTCACAGGTCATAGACAATTGATTGGCTGGATGGCCAGGGACTTGGAAAGAGCATGATTGGAAAATTGGTAAGAAAGACATCTAGGGAAGAAGCATGTTCATAGATCTTTCACACAGGATGGGAAGATACTTATTTCCCATGTATATGCTCATTAAAAGGTTGACTTCAGCTAAGGAAGAGTTTAACAATCAAATAGATATAATGACCCATTCTGTGGACAGTCAGCCTGTTTTCCCAGCCATTTTTGTCATTGCTCAGTGGGCCAAAGAACAAAATGGCCATGGTGACAGAGATGGGGATTATGCATGGGATCAACAACATGGACTTCAACTCACCAAGACTGACCTGGCTATAGCTGCTGCTGAGTGACAAATCTGCCAATAGCAGAAACTAACACTGAACCCTCAATATAACACTATTCATTGGGGTTAACAGTCAGTGACCTAGTGGCAGGCTGACTACATTGAACCACTTCCTTCAGGGAAAGGACAGCACTTTGTCCTTTTGTGATATATACTCATTCTGGTTGTAGGTTTGCCTTTCATGCATGTAATGTTTTTGCCAAAACACTACCCATGGACTTACAGAATGAATTATCCACCATCATGGTATTCTACACAGCATTGCTTCTGACTAAGGAACTCACTTCACAGCCAGAAAAGTGTCACAGTGGATCTATGCTCATGTAATACATTGGTCTTATCCTGTTCCTCGCCATTCTCAAGTAGCTGGGCTGACATAATAATGGAAAAGAATCAAAGCCTGCTGATGTGCTTGCTCAGGATAGAGGAAATACAAAACAGGTAGAGGAAAATACCAGCTAAAGCCATGTGACTAGTCATGAAAACGAGGATTATAATTGACATAAGGGGTTTTGTAAATAACATATTTATGATTTCTTTCCTTGATTTTTTATCATGTAATGTAAAATCAATTGAGATAATATCAATGATTGTCACATGTAAGATTTGAGTTATTAAAAGATGTCCCTCAAGGGATTACCACCTATTCTAAAATATATGTATTTGTATTTGTATGTGGGATATTTACATCATGTTAGGTGTTATTATGACCTGGTTATTGTTTTCAAAAATCAAGGAAAGAAATCACAAATATGTTCTTTACAAAACCCCTTATGTCAATTATAATCCTCATTTTTGTAACTAGTCATATGGCTTTAGCTGGTTGAAAATTAAGCATGGCATAGGAAATATAATTGTATTTTAAGTTGACAAGGGGTGGACTTGTGACAGCTATTCTTGGTTGTCAACTTGACTACATCTGGAAGTAACTAAAACCCAAGCTTCTAGGCATACTTGTGAGGGATTTTTCTTGATTGGATTGTTTGAGGTGGGAAAACCCACCTTAATTCTTAAACACACTTTTTGGTGGCAGCCTATATAAAAAACATGAAAGAAGGAAGAATTTTCTCTTTGTCTACTTGCACTCACTCTTCCTGGCTAGTTGATTTCTTCACTGAGATTAAAACCTACTTTTTCAGGATTCCAATGTATATTGAAGATCAGATAATATATCCTGCTTTGTGAATTCTTGGCCTTTCTGTCAAGAGACAATCATTAGGATAGTTGGACCACAGAGTATAAGCCATTACAAAAAATCCTGTGTATGCAGTGTGTGTGTGTGTGTATGCATGTGTGTATGTGCACTTTTTTTGTTTTACCAATTTTGTTTCTCAATCACAGTGAGTCTCAACCTTCCTAATGCTGTGATGCGTTAATACAGTTCCTCATGTTGTGGTGACCCCCAACAATAAAATTATTTTCTTTGCTACTTCATAGCTGCAATTTTGCTACTGTTAGGAACCATTATGTAAATGTGTGTTTTCTGAAGGTCTTAGGTGACCCCCGTGGAAGGGTCATTCAAGCCCCAAGCGGTCATGATGCACAGGTTGAGAGCCTGTGCTCTAGAGAATTCTGACTAACACTATGGGCACTGAGAATTTCTTCATATGTTTTTGACTCTCAGATTGCTCTGCAGTAGAATACAACTTATTGGAGGTCAGGAATTGGGAGTATAGTTCTGGTATGAGGCTTCAATGGGGATCAACAACATTGAACTCTGGACATCTAGTGACTCAGGCACAGCCAAGGACCCAAGGATATTCATGAGATTTTATATCTGGGTGCAGGGAGGGACAGAATGATCTCAGCAATAAGATTCTAGGAGATGAAGAATGACACAGTCTTAAATTGGACATTTTTTCAAGACATGTAGTGTTGCTGGAGGGCTTCTCTCCAGGTTCCCCAAGCCCCGCAGTCCCACAATCGACTTATAAAATAATCACTCAGACGCTTCTATCACTTATAAACTGTATGGCTGTGGCAGGCTTCTTGCTAACTGTTCTTTTATCTTAAATTAACCCATTTTTATAAATCTATACCTTGCCACATGGCTGGTGGCTTACCAGAGTCTTTACATGCTGCTTGTCCTGGCGGTGGCTGCAGTGTCTCTCCCCTCAGCCTTCCGCTTCCCAGAATTCTCCTCTCTCCTTGTCCCACCTACTTCCTGCCTGGCAACCTACTTCCTGCCTGGTCACTGGCCATCAGTGTTTTATTTATATAGAGCAATATCCACAGCACATGTAGATTGACAAGTAGAAGTAGTTATGAAATTCATGTGAATACCTACTTTCCCTCTCTGCCTCCTTTCTTCCTTCCATCCTTCTGTTTCCACTTGCTTTTTAAAAGGTTTATATTTAACTGTGTGTGCATGTGTGAGGGGAAAGAGAGAGAGAGAAAGAGAGAGAGAGAGAGAGAGAGAGAGAGAGAGAGAGAGAGAGAGAGAGAGAGAAAGAGAATGTAGATTCTGTGTGGGGTACATTCATAGGAGTACGGGTACCTGCAAAGGTCAGAGGCACCAAATTTTCCTGTAGCAGGAGTTACAGGCAGATTGGGCACTGGGAACCAAACTGGAGTCATCTATAAGATAAGTGCATGTACTAATTGCTAAGACATTTCTCCAGCTTCTTGTTTTGTTTTTAAGATGGAAACATTTTTAAGCTGTTAGATCCTAACCGGAAGGTTTTCCTAGCCAGGAAATAACTTGAGGATGTTGGGAAGAAAATAACTAGCTCTTGAACAGGGGAGGGAGACAGACCCAGAGCTTTCTACCAAGGACCTCTAAGGTCATGCATTCATTCCTCTATCCATCCATCCATGTCTCTATCTATCTATGCATGTTTTTCTAGGTATCCATTCTGTGCACTCAATATGTAAGCTGTGCAAAAACATGGTTAAATGAATCCATTTCCTGACTTTAGGAAACTCACATTTATGTGGTGAGACAGGCAGTGTGCATATAAATAAGTACTGTGTAAGAAATAGTACAAAGGAAAAAAGGAAGCTTGAGCACAGAGAAGCAGGGGTCAGGCGGCAAAGGTTGTCTGTTTGATGTAGTAAGTCTAGTGATCTTGGGTGACTAGTATCCTGAGGCTTGTGAAGAATTGGGGAAGAGATGGGAAGGACACAGCAGGTAGAAGGGCAGAAAGGGAAGAACATAGAGTTTACTGCCCCCATTCCAATATTGTGAGAAAATGTGGAAGGGGAAGAGATGTTTCTGGAGAGACAGGATACAGAATCTGCATCTGGAGATCTCACTGGAGGGTGTGGACAAAGGTGGGGCATGATGCAATCTGTATTTTAAAATACAGTGGGTGTAGCAGGAGAAAGGCAGTAGGGGGAAAACAGTAGGAATAAGAAAGCTGATAATTCAGATAAGACAGATGATGGTGGCCAATGGCATGGGCTGCATTTAAAGCTAAATGTCGAAGGAGTAGCTCAGAGTGCCAGAGAAACCAAACATGGCTCTCAGGTTACTGAAACTTCTGGAAACAGGACACCATTTGATGACACTGGAGAAACAGGAGAGATTATAGGAACCAGGAATTTTTAGAAGATATCTTACTAGACACTTGAGTTGATAGCTGGAGATACAAACTAGAGCTCAGGGGATATGGACATTCATAAACTGCATTACTTGCCTGTTGAATCCCCAACACACCCTTATCATTTTCCAGACAAATGCAGGCTGTGAAGGACATAGTCTTCCTAGGCACTTGCTACTTTATCTCTAGCCATGTATACACCAGGTCCTTTTGTCATACATTCTCTGATCTCTCCCTTCCTCCATTTCTTTCATACATGTGTCATTTCCTTTGCCTGGATTATTTTTCCACTTTTACTGGACTGTTTTTCTTTGAAACTTGGTTCTTTGGATAAGCCTTCCTGTCTTCTTGTGGTATAGATGGTCTGGATGTTCTTTTTCCTGCCTGTCGCCACACTCTACCCAGTTCTTTATGGACAATAGCACCAGCATATTTGTCCTGGTACTCCACTAATTAGTTAAGTTAGCTTTGATAAAATGCAATAATCCTTTAAGTTTGACTCCTCATCTATAAACTAGGTGATATGAGATATTGTGCTTATGACATTGCCTGGCATAGTAGAAGTACCATGTAACTCCTTAAATATTATTATGATGATATAATACCTATTGCAATGTTCTGTAACAATTTTCATGTTGCTTTTTGCCTTCCAGTGGAGCCACTAAGCCTTTCCTCTGGGCTTCTGGCACACATTAAACCTCATTAATTCTTTCTAACATGGATTAATGCATTTAAGAATGAAGAAAACATAGCAGTGGGCTGTATCAGTACCCTGAAACAAACTGTCACTTCTATGGGGGTCTTTCTATGCTCATATTCTTCTGGCTACCATACACCATGCTGAGAAGTCCTGGGTTGACTGTTCCAAATTATATTTTTATTGAAGGAAAAGGGAATATTGTTACCTTTGGATCAGGCAGGCATGGCCCAAAGGCTTCCAGCAGAAGGGTCTCTTCTCTCACAGCATTCTCATAGTCTGCAAAGGACAACTTCCCATCATGGTCTTGATCCTGAGAGGTGAGCATCCTGGGTCAGTGAGCACATGGCACTCTTGCTGCAAATGCACACTCTCTTTCACAGTCAGGTGTTAGTAGGAGAATGAGAGATTAGGTTGGCAAGTTGAAAAATAAAGTTTTGTAGTTGTGGGGGGGGGCAAGATGTTATTAATGGAATCAAGAGCCTCTCACATGCTAGGCAGGTGCTCTGTCACTGACCCACACCTGCAGCTCTAAGAAATCGCTCTACTAAAAAACAAAAGTTGACTCATTTAACTAAGCAGAATACTGAAAGTCACCATCACTGAATTCTTACTTCTATCCCACACATTGCTTATAAGTTGCAATATAAAAATTTTACGTTACTCATACTTACCATTTTCTTTTTTTCAAATTCTTTTAATTTTATTTATTTAGTTATATTTCTTTTTTTATTAAGAAAAAATTATTGAGAAAATATGTTTTTACATTCATTATGATCATTCACTTGGAAAATAGATGTAATCACATTGTAATTTCTATATTGCCGGATTTTGTTTGGTATATAAGCTGTAGAGGAAAAATAAAGGATCAGAGAATACAGAAGAAGAATAAAGAAGAAAACCATCAAGAGTGTGTGAGTGTCTTTTCCCTTTACCCCTTCAGATAGAAAAGTCATATTATGCTGACTTCATGGATTCCTTTGGAGCCCTGGACTGCTGGAGGCTGGTCCCCCAGGCAGCAAAACACAGAGGCTGCCTCTGACTCATTCACTGGATTTAGGGACCCTATTCCTCATATTGAGTTGCCTTGTCCAGCCTTAAGACAAAGGGAGATGCTTTATATCCTTACAACAGTTCCCTCCTTCCTCTCTTACTAGTGCCCCCCATACCTTCCCTCTGCCTCCTTCATCCACCCCTCCTCTGTTTCTATTCAGAAAAGGGCAGACCTCCCATGGATATCAACAAATCACGGCATATCAACTTTTAGTAAGACTTACCATTTTCTTAAGAGTAATTTCAACCAAATCTTTAATTCCTTCATCAGGGTCCTCCTCAGAGGGCTGCTTGAGAAGACTGTTCTTCAGCATGTGGAACATCTCTTCCTTTGAAATGAAGCCGTCACCATTCAGATCAAACACTTCAAAACAATCTAGAGAAAATTACATATATTATATATGTATACACACACAGTGTGTGTGTGTGTGTGTGTGTGTGTGTGTGTGTGTGATTGCAATTATCACTAAGGTGGCATTTTCTTCTGATAAAGCAGTCAGAAGGGAGTCATATCTTATTGTTTCATTATTTGGCTACTATCTTGATGCTAGTCGACTTTCATGGGAAATATTCCCATTCCTCTTTACATGTTTCTTTAACTGACTACTAAAAGAAACTCCTAGGAGCACTAACCTGAGCATTACTGACTGGAAACATGGAAAAGCAATTGCATGTTTATATTAATTATATTAAATGAAGTATGACTCCATCAGTTAAGAATTAAGAAGTAGAAAACTTAAATTGTGTTTTCTAGTTTAATGTTTGTTATCAATGTAAACTACTTAGAACATGAATGTACTGTTGCATGGTTGGACTGTAGATCACAACCTGTGCTGCTTCCTTTCATGGCATTCTTTTAATGGCTTGATTTTCCTGTTAATTAATATACTCCCATTATTTATTCACTTAAATTTTCTCCATAAAAAAAGGCCAATGAAGATTCACCAACTAACCAATCAACCAACCAATCAAACCCTACTTTATTGGTGGGTTGGAAACAGTAATTTAAAAAGCTTTTGCTGATCTCTGGGTCCCAGCTGTTCCCCAGGAACACCCGGCCAACTTGGCCCCAGCTGCTGGCCAAAAGGCAAGGCTCCTGCTGGAAGGCTCCTTGTTCACCAAGACCCCTCAGCAGCAGACCCTGCAGTCTACATGCCCTGCCTCCATGCCCATCTGCCTGAGAACCCAGCCACTTTCTGAGACTTGAAAACCAACCCTCAGCCATATTTGGACCTAGAGGTGAGTGACTATGTTCATACCTGGTGAGGGTCAACCTAGGATCCATCCCTGGTTCCAGTAGTTCCCTGGGAACACCTGGCCAACTTGGCCCCAGTTCCCATCCAGCAGGCAAGGCTCCTGCTGGAAGGCTCCCTGTTCACCAATACCCCTCAGCAACACACCCTGCAATCTACATGCCTTGCCCCCATTCCCATCTGCCCAAGACCCCAGCTACTTCCTATGGCTTGGAAACCAACCCCAGCTCTTTTCGGGCCTATAGAGAAAGCGCTCATTGGACAAAGGGCTGTCATTGCACCAAGGGTAACCTCAGCAGACAGGGAATCTGCCAGCCCTCATTAGACCAAGAGTGGCTTTCTGAGAAGTAAAATCTCCCACCTCTCATGGAACAAGAGAGGCTTCCTGAAACATAGAATCAGCCAGTTCTGCCTGGACCAAGAGTCCTGAGAAGACCAAGAAAGCATCTGTGACTCACAGAATCAACTAGCTTGGGTTGACTCAAGAGCAGCTCCCTGAGACACAGAATCTACCTGGTCCAATTAGACCAAGAGCTAAGATTAGACCTAGAAGGGCCCCCTGAGACACATACACAACAAGCATAGAGTGGACCAACAGCAACTCACTCAGACACAAGCATCTCATATACCCATTAGAGGAGGAGATGGGCTGACATCAAGTATATACAACAACATAAAGAGCAATACAGCATCACCAGAACCTAGCCCTCCTCCAACAGCAAGACCTGAAAATCACAAGACAGAAGAAGCAGAAGAGACCTTAAGAATAGCATCATAAAAAAAAAAATAGCATCATGAAGATGTTAGAGGCCTTTCATGAAAAATGAAATTGAGGAAAAGATGAACAAAAAGTGGAAGAAACCAATAAAGAAATTGAGAAAAAGACAAACAAAAATTGGAATAAATAGAGGAAAAGACAAAAAATTGGAAGAAAGCAATAAATCCCTTAAAGAAAACCATGAAAAAGCAATCAAACAGGTGAGGGAAACAGTTCAAGACCTGAAAAGGGAAATAGAAACAATGAAGAAGATACAAACAGAGGGAATGCTGGAAACAGAAAATCTGAGTAAACAAATAAGATAACCAACAGAACACAAGAGATAGAAGAGAGGATCTCTGGTATTGAGGATACAATAGAGGATTCATCAGTCAAAGAAAATACCAAAGCCAAAAAAGTCATAACACAAAATGTCCAAGAATGCTGGGACACCATGAAAAGACCAAACCTAAGAATAATAGGGATAGAGTAAGGAGAAGAATATCAACTCAAAGGCACAGAAAATATATTCAACAAGATCATAGAAGAAAACTTTCCCAACTTAAAGGAGGAAATACCTATGAAGATACATGAAGCCTATATAGAACACCAAACAGACTAGACACCACCAAAAAGTCCCCTCATCACATAATAATTAAACAACTGAACTTACAGAATAAAGAAAGGATATTAAAAACAGCAAGGGAAAAAGGCCAAGTGGCTTATAAAGGCAAACTCATCAGAATAACACCTGATTTCTCAATGGAGACTTTGAAAGCCAGAAGGACCTGGACACATGTAATGCAGACACTAAGAGACCGTGGATGCCAGCCTAAACTAATATACCTAGCAAAACTTTCAATCATCATAGACGGAGTGCACAAGACATTCCAAGACAAAACCAGATTTAAAAAATATCTATCCACAAATCCAGCCCTACAGAAAGCACTGGAAGGAAAATTCCAACCTAAGGAAGTCAAATACACCCACAAAAATACAGGCAATAGATAACCCCAGAGCAGTAAACCCCAAAAAAGAGAAGTACACACACAACCACCAAAAGATAACAGGAACTAACAATCACTGGTCATTAATATCCCTTAATATCAATGGACTTAATTCACCTATAAAAAGACACAGGCTAACAAAATGGATACAAAAGCAGGACCCATCTTTTCTGCTGCATACAAGAAACACAACTCAATTTCAAAAACAGACATTACCTCAGAATAAAAGACTGGGGAATGTCTTTCCAATCAAATGGTCTTAAGAAGCAAGTGGGTGTAGCCATCCTAACATCCAGCAAAATAGACTTCAAACTAAAATCAATCAAAAGAGATCAAGAAGGACATGACATACTCATCACAGGAAAGATCCATCAAGGTGAAGTTGCAATTCTGAACATTTATGCCCCAAACACAAGGGCATTATGTAAAAGAAACATTACTAAAGCTTAAATCACACATAAAACCCCACACATTAATAGTGAGATACTTCAACACCCTACTCTCACCACTGGACAGATCTCCAAAATCGAAACTTAACAGAGAAATAAGGGACTGAACTGATGTTATGACTCAAATGGAATGAATCAATATCTACAGAACATTCCATCCTAACAAAAAAGAATAGACCTTCTTCTCAGCACCCCATGGAACCTTTTCTAAAATTGACCACATACTCAACCACAAAGCAAATCTCAACAGATACAAAAAAATGGAATAACCTCCTGTGTTCTATCAGATTACCATGGTTTAAAGTTAGATTCCAACAACAACAAAAAATACAGAAAGCCTACAATCTCATGGAAACTTAATAATGCTCAACTGAATCACCAATGGGTTAAGGAAGAAATAAAGAAAGAAATTAAGACTTCCTAGAGATCAACGAAAATGAAGATACCACATACTCAAACTTATGGGACACTATGAAAGCAGTGCTAAGAGGGAAATTCATAGCACTAAATGCCCACATAAAGAAGTTGGAGAAATCTCACACTAGTGACTTAATAGCACACCTGAAAACTCTAGAACAAGAAGAAGCAAAGTCACCCAGGAGGAATAGATGCCAGGAAATAATCAAATTTAGATCTGAAATCAATAAAATAGAAACAAAGAGAATACAAAGAATCAATGAAACAAAGAGTTGGTTCTTTGAGAAAATCAACAAGATAGACAAACCCTTACCCAGACTAACCAAAAGGCAGAGAGAGAGAGCATCCAAATTAGCAAATTCAGAAATGAAAAGGGAGACATAACAACTAACATTGAGGAAATCCAGAGAACCATCAGGTCATACTTCAAAAACCTGTATTCCACAAAACTGGAAAATCTAAAAGAAATGGATAAATTTCTGGATAGGTACCATATACCTAAGTTAAATCAAGACCAGACAAACTACTTAAATAGACCAATAATCCCCAAGAAAATAGAAACAGTCATTAAAATTCTCCCAACCAAAAAAAGCCTAGGACCAGATGGTTTCAGCACAGAATTCTACCAGATCTTCAAAGAAGAGATAATACCAATACTCTTTTACATTGTTCCACACAATAGAAACAGAAGGAACATTACCAAACTCCTTCTATGAGGCTACAGTTACCCCGATTCCCTAGCCAAACAAAGATGTAATAAAGAAAGAGAACTACAGGCTAATCTCCCTCATGAACATTGATGCAAAAATGCTCAATAAAATGTTGGCAGTTGATTACCTTGAACTGTTTGGGAGGCCCCCAGGCAGTGGAGCCAGGACGTGTCCTTGGTGCATGGGCTGGCTTTTTGGAGCCTGGGGCCTTTGCTCAGCCTTGCTGTAGGAAGGTGGGGAATGGATCTGCCTCGGCTGAGTCTACCAGGCTGGGCTGACTCCCCAGGGGAGACTTTGCCTTGGAGGAGTTGGGGATGGGTGGGTGGATTGGGGGGATGGCAGGGGTGGGGGGTGGAGAGGGTGTGGGGGGTGGGAGAAGGGAGGATGAGGGAATCTGTGGCTGATATGTGAAATTAATTATAAAATAAAAATACTATAAAAATAAAAAGCTTTTGCTATGTTTATCTTAATGTATGAACTAGCAGGTCATCTGCAAGCTTACATTTCATTTTTTCTTCTAAAGTCCCTCGAAGAAACAGTGATAATCCATGAATCCACTCCGATACATTTACACAGCCATCATTGTCTTTATCAAAACCTCGAAATACTAAAAATGACACAATGTAATATTTGTGTTGAATTTTAATCCTGCATAATATATCAAACCTAACTTCACTTTCCATTTCACAGCTGTTTCAAGCCCCAAGGTCACCATGCCCTCATTTGACAAAAGAAACTGAAACACATAACCTGAGAAAACTCTTTTAGTTATATATTCAACTTCCTCTTCATATGTTGTAGGAATAGCTAATGTTCTTTATATATAAAATATGGGTAAAATGATAATATACTGGCACATTAAACATGCTAGTCATTAGATATTTAAGCTTTTTAATAAAAATATTTTATGTTTTTATTCCTCAAGATAAGCTATGCTGTTACATGTTGAGAGTGCATCTTAACTGTTATGTAGTATTTTCTAGCATGTAAGAAAATTTAAGTAGAAGTAGAACACTTTGGGGCTTTTTGTATGAGTACAAAATCTAGCTACCCAACAAAATTTTGTTCTCTTTCTAAACAACAAAATGAATAGGAGACTGATTCCATCTCCAAACATTTTGGAAGATTAAAATATATTCAAATGAAATTGGGAAATGTAGAACATGAGATTCTTCCTAAGAGCATAACCAAACTTAAACCTTTGTTAATTACAGTTTAATTTGACAATCTCTCTCACATGTGCATCTTACCTCTGTCCATAATCATGTCATCTGTCATTCCAAATGTCACATGCAGGATGTTCCGAAATGCATTACGATCTAGTCCAATGACTACCCCTGGTCTTTCTGCTACGTCTCCCACCAAGTTATAGAAAAGCGTAATAAGACAGTTCACTTCAAATTTATTAACTGTAAAAGATCAAAATGGACACATAACAAAAGTTACATTAAAATCTTAGGCTCTATTCAAATACTGTATTAATGAGTTTATATGTTCAAAATCAAAAGCATCTAATGAATGAAAGTGGCTTGGTCGCCACTTTCAAGTCTCCCATATCCTGAGCCATAGCCTCAGAGTTAAAAGATGATGCCAATGTCACATTATACACTAATAGAAGGTAAGTTATTCGTGGAGCCAAATGCTAAGTAGAAATGGATTACATTGCATTTAGGATGAAAGATAATGGCAGCAATGTGATCCAAATGACTGTGGTGTCAGATTCGAGACTTCACAGTACAGACAGAGGGCATGTCACAGTTGTGTTGTTTGAGACTGCTAGCAACAGCCAGCATTTGATGGTAGGTGTTTATGGCAGCTACAAACAAGCATTTCCCTGGAAGTTTAGGCTCCTAAATATCTATGTACTCATTTTCATTTTAGTTTAGGCCTAGTGAATTTATAAGGCAGAACCTTGAAATCAGAATTATTTTCTAATAAAAGAATTTTAAGCAAGTTCTACTAACCAGCATGGTTCTTCTCCAAGTTGTGTGGACATTAACAATAAACTGTTCAGGATTACTTTGGTAGAAGAATTTCTTTTTAGTTTAAAACACACTCTCTCTCTCTCTCTCTCTCTCTCTCTCTCTCTCTCTCTCTCTCTCACACACACACACACACACACACACACACACACACAAAAGAGAAAGAGGAAAGAGTGAGAGAGATAGAGAGACAGACAGAGAGAGAATATGAGAGAGAGGGAATGAGAGAGAATGAGAATGAATACTTACTGGCATTAAGAACATAAGTGAAAGCTGGCAACATAGCTCAGCTGGTAAAAAACAAACAAACACTTGCCTTGCCAAGAAGGCCTGGTGATTTAAGTTTAAAAATACACACACACACACACACACACACACACACACACACACACACACACATTTATGCAACAGCAACAACACTAGCACCATCAACAATAACAGATAAAACATTTTAAAATACAGTTTAGCAAAAAGAACTTAAATTAATTTAAATGTGAGATATGAGTGGAGAGGGTAAAATTTTATTTAAAACCAAAAAGAAAATAGGTGAACACTTTCATACATAAGGACGTCTATGTATGAGAGAAAATAGAGAAATTGCACATTATCTTGCATGCCACAACAGATAGAGAGTGGTTCCTGGTTTTAAGAATCACATTTTAAGAGAAAGCTTAAAACTTTGGAAAAGGAAAAAATTGTAATTAAATAATATAAAACAATATAATTGTTAAGATTTTTAAATGAGCTGTAAGTTACTGTGGAAAACAGCATGCCAGTCCCTAAAAATAAATAGTGTGATCCAATGATTCTACTTCAGCATGCACACACATTAAAGAACTGAAAGAAGCTGGTGGATTAACAAGCTGCCTACCTAAGACCCTTTCTTCTCTGGTTCAACACAATGAATCTGTGTCATTTACTGTGTCATAATCTGCTATTTAAAGACATTTTAAATGATCATAATGTCCATGAGTTGTAGCTGTTTAAACAGAACATACCACTTAGATTTCACTATTAATCACTAAAGTTTCAAGGATTTATGTAAAAATTTTTACTTAAGATCAAAAATCAAGAGATTTTTTTCCAGACATGTTTTTACTCATAATTTAAAATCTATACAAAGTTTAGAGTTTAGCTCAGTGGTAGATGGCTTGCATAGCATGTTTAGTCCTTAGTACTGCAATTAAAATACAAAGGAAAAAACCACTCATTTTTCAATTGTTCTCAGTGTTTGTTAGTGAAGCAATGTGTACTTATTAAACAGACTCAATCAACTGAGCATCTGTTCTGTACTGGTCAGACATGTTTGTATTCATTTTAGAAATATCAGGTATTCTCCTAGAAAACTCTGGGACAAGGGCAACTCTGTTTTTCAGTCTGAGTACCATGCACTGGTGTCTGGTCATTTGGAGGAGCTCCTTCACCTTTGAAACCCACTAGTAATTGGAAATTGAGTGTCTGAAACTGGGGACAGATTCTTTACCATCTTGAATTTACTCAGCAATACAGTTTTCAAATAGACTGCCTCTTCCCAAGGCATTGTCTGTAGCACTTCAAGTCTCTTTCTTAAAGGTGTCCAGGAGTGGATGACTGTTTTCCCTTATGCAGCCCTTAGTAAGAGCTACAGTGTACTACTTTCTTGATTCTAGTGTTTTTCTAGAACTTTTTCAACCTGTCTAAAGCTAAAGACACATACCTCCCAGGCACATAGCATCTCACTTCTTTAACATAAACACATAAAAAAAGAGTCTTTGAATTTAATGAGTGTGTGTGAGGGAGCGTAGGCAGCACACACTAGACGCTTGCCATATGGTTGAGTTCTAAAGATCCTGGGACTGGATGAGTAGCTGACATCCCAGAAAAGGATTCTCTTCCAGATTTCTCTTGAGGGGTAGTGTGGAGGGGCCCTTGTGGTGGAAGCCGGAAGGAGGCACTAGGTAGGAAAGAGACCTGGCCCAGAAGTCCTGGGTCCTCCAGCATTCGGTTCTTACTTACAATGCTTGCAACTTTTAGTTAAGGTGTCCGTCAACTTCTGTAGCTTCTTTCGGTTCATGGTGGGTGCTCATATAATTAGGTCTCAGTGTCATCTGGAGCCAGGTCCCTTCACAAGCTCCAGGCTGAAAAGGCCTGGTGCAGACTCCTTGGCATTTGCGGCCCTAACAGATAGTGTGGCCATGGCAACGCCTTAGAGGGCCACCAATTGGCTCCCGGGGGCGGGCACGCGAGACATAAATGAGGCCCCTTCACACAGAGGAGCCATGGCAACCGCTGGGGCTGCTGCAGATTGGCTCCTGCTCTGGAGGTTGAGCAGTCAGACTAGAAAAGCTTGTGGGTGGAACTGCCAGCCCTGGCTGCCCAGCTCCTGCAGTCCAAGTTGCAGAGTTCCAACCTAGCACTCTGCAGACTGTTGATTGCCAGGTTGGGGTTTTTAATTTCCACTTGTCATTGTCTTTTTGGTTTACAGTCCCTCAAGATTGCGATGTAAATATTCAGAAGTCTAAGAATAAGGTGTGCATATTATGTAGATGTTCTGGGTAATGAGCACGACGGGATTTAGGGTCTTCAAGAAGGTCTGTTTGTGGAAGTGCTGGAGGGAAATAGGTGTCATTCAGACAACTGAGAATTTTCTTCAGGACTAATTCACCACCGGAAGTGAGTCTGAACAGTTAGATTTGAACTGTGTTGCTGAGAACTCCTCTCTCTGTCTCTCTCTGTCTCTCTCTGTCTCTCTCTGTCTCTCTCTGTCTCTCTCTCTCTCTCTCTCTCTCTCTCTTTCATCTTCTGTCTCACTCTTTGGAGGTGGAGGTTGTCAGTCAAATTTGCAAAAAGCCACTGTCAAATTTTAAGTTTGTTAATTAAAGTTACATCCTCTTATATGGAAATGGGTTCCTACTTAAGTGCAGGGTATAACCCAAGCTTGCTTTTTAAAAATATATCCCATTAAAACTAATGCTTTACCAGTTCTGGCTCTGTTTTTTTAAAAAATAAAAGAATCATTATACATCTGTAGTACCGCAGTACTTTCTGCTTTACTCATTAACAGATGGGATGCTGTGTTTGAATTTAGACCTAAATGAACAGGCTATCTCAACATGAACCTTCAGAGAGCAACGGCTGGGAAATCACAGGAGTTTACTGAAAACATAATGTCCTTTTCAAACTGAAAATAGAAAAATACTGCCAAGAATAAGGAACAACCCCAAATGAAATAGTTCCAGTGTTGAAGTGCCTGGTTTTCTTTTACAGTTTTATTTGTAGAAATAATTACAAAGCTGTTTGAAACCAGAACCAAGAACCAGGGACTTTGCCTCCCTAAAGAAAACTGAGAATTGTTAACCAATATGAAATGACCACCTTAAATCTAGAAAGTGAGAAACTCTGAGATAGTAGAAGCAAATGAGAAGGACTGAATATATTGTGATTTCTTCCCATAAAATCATAGAATTTCCCCCTACATTTCGGAGTTGAATTGAAGCAAAAGCCAGGGAGTAGGTGTGGCTGTCAGTTGTTAATGACATAATCCATGGGCATGTGAGGTGTCTTAGGAAACAGCTTTGACTGATGGTAAACACATTAATGAGTGTGCCCAGGCATCCAGGAAGACAGCACACATTGGACGACTCTTGAAGGCACATACAGATGAGATAATTGCTTATTTCAACCAGACCATAGCGGCCATTTTCCCGTAAAGTGAAAAAAAAAATGTAGGGTTAATATTGGAGCCTGTTGAAATTAAAAATGGGCAAGTGCTTACAGTAGACAAACATCTCTTAGCCACTGAGCAACATTTGAAAAAAAATTTCCTTTGTTTCCTAAAATCCAATTGGACTAAAGAGATCTACATAAATTGTGTGCAGCTTGTCAGCAAATCTTTGTCAGGGTATATTTATTTGAGGCATGTTTTGTCAGCACACTAATATAATTCAGACCACCCACCACATTTTGTGAAAAATTAAAATCCATACTTCTTCCACTTTAGAAACAAATTGCAGGCCTCTAATCAAATTTAAGACAAAATTGAAATTTATATTTGTAATTTTTAGTTGCTTGAGATGAACAGACTCAGGGCTGCCTTCCCTTAGGACTTCCCTTTTTTTTTTTTTTTTTTTTTTTTTTTTTTTTCGAGACAGGGTTTCTCTGTGTAGCTTTTCTCCTTTCCTGGAACTCACTTGGTTGTCCAGGCTGGCCTCGAAAGCACAGAGATTCACCTGGCTCTGCCTCCCGAGTGCTGGGATTAAAGGCGTGCACCACCACAGCCCGGTGGGCCTTAGGGCTTTCTAAGAGTAAATCAAGTAAGTGTGAATGCTTAACTTAGATCAGGTCAGCTGATAACACAACAAAAGATTGTGGTTCATTTGTGTTGGACAGCAATTTTACTGTGCATGAAATGATCTTGGAACTCTCTAAAGCTCAAGAAACCTTGAGATGGATATTTTTCTAAATACAAAAGTTATATTTAAATGACTATTAATGCTATAATGTTTCCTTTAATTTGGGGTTACCTTGACTTGCTATTCTTTGGAATGATGCCATGATAAATAACTTAGACCTTGACTTGATGGAAGTGTTTTCTTAACATGAACCTTTTATGATAAAGGCACTTAGAAGCTCTTTGGGAAATGACATCATAGAATTGATGTTCAGCTGTAGTGTATTATAAATATATTATGGAATTGCTTTAATAAAAGGAACAGAGAGCTTGGTTGTCTGCATTATTTAAATTCAATTTTACTAATTTATTTTATAGCGATAATGATAAAAGCTTGGAGTTAAGTTTAGTCAGTTGTTTGAGTTGAATATTCTCTGCTATTTGTGGTCATTTTGTCTTTTGCTCAGATATTGTGATGATAGTCTCTTTTTAAAACCAAGAGTCCACTGAACATTGAACATCAGGATTTCTGGATACATTTCATCTCTGTCCATCAGAAATTACACTTCTTCAAATAGGTCTTTTGATATTTCTATGAAATCCTCTTTATTTATCCTCTTGCCAAGGAGCATTAACTTTCAAACACTCAGCACTAAACTGTGAATTACCTGATGTTGTACATTCTCTATTCCAATATGTAAATTTATTTTAATCAATGTCTTTATGTGCATTTGTCTAGCCTTTGTCTATACTTCTGAAGTTTAACAAGCCCAAATTTGGATTTGTATTAACAGAAATCAGATAGGAAAATGTGCAATGAGAAGGAAAAAATGTTGCCTCCTGGTTCTCCAAGGCATCTCTCTGTGGAGCCCTGTGTGGGACACCACAGAGGGAGGGATTTCTACCTGCAGTGGAGCCCTTAAAGGGAGTAGGGCACTAAGGAAAAGCTTTCTTTCAAACTAGCCTTTCCCCAAAGTACACACTCAGCCCTCACTGGTGTTAATACAGTCAAGACATTTTTTTTTTCACAATCAAGTGACCAGTAGGTAAAACTAATGTAGATGTAATTCTAAATGGTTTTATTAAATAAGAAACACAGAGCCAAATAAAGAGCCCAGAAATCAAGCAGCAGCCAAGAGCTAAGACCACCTTATCTTACCACACACTGCCGTCCTTCCCCTGAGAGAGAGACCTTCTTCCTGTGTCCTATCTTTTTATTGCCTTTCTGTTCTGCCTTCTCATTGGTTCTAAACCCAAGCACATGACTTCCTTGTCACTGCCTGCCTACACAGACCTCCAGGTCTCTATGGTTTGTACTGAGATTAAAGGTTCAGGTCACTGCCTGGCTGTGTCCTTGAACACACAGAGACTCTGCCTGTCATGTGATTGGGATTAAGGGCATGTGCTACCACCGCTGGACTTCTGCTAAATGGCTTGCTCTTAGCTCTGATTCCCAGACAACTTTATTTATTAACATACAAATAAAATCACATTTCAGCACAAATAAAATATCACCATAAACTAATTCTTAAGGTTTACCAAAATAGGATTCTTACAATTCACATGTAACCTAAAAAGTTGGAAATGAAGTTGTGGCCTGTAGTAAGTAGCTATTAGATGAACATGTCAGTAGTATGAGTAAAGAAGACATTGGTTTCTCTAAAACTTCATGAACCCAATTATAAATCCAATGGGATTGTGGGACTGAAGTCTACACAGGCTGTACCATAAGCTTCTCTGACAAGACTTATGATAACTGTGCTGTTTCCATAGCTACCACAGGGACAGTAGGTACTCTCCCTTTCCCAACAAAAAACCAGGATGCGTAACCTACTAATGAGAACTAGGAAAGTGGCCATACACCTCCTCCATATCTTTGTAATAAACTTTCCATACTTTACCAAGATTTCACCACTACCAGTCTTGTAAGCCTCTTCTCTGGCCAATCTATAGATATTTAAAGGATGGACAGGGCTGGAGAGATGGTTCAGTGGTTAAGAGCATTGACTGTTCTTCCAAAGGACCTGGGTTTCCATCACCCACATGGCAGCTCATAACCTAACTCCAGTTCGAGGGAACCCAGCATCCATGGCAAAAACACCAATATGCATTAAAAAAAAAAAAAAAGGCTGGATCTCCAAAGGTAACCCATTGATCATGACATGCAATGGGGACTTGAATCATTCAGAACAGACATCAGTAGAAAACCTGTGACTGTCAGACTGTGGGTACTTTTGAACAGGAAACGGGAATCAGCATTTGTAGTATTAAAATTTGGAGAATTCCACATATTCTCATCTGTGAGCAAAATCTCATGAGAACTTGAACTTCCTTTCCTTTTGTCCAAGCTGGGATTTGAAAGCAGGGCCTGTGCATACCAAGAAAATGCTGACTTTCACTTCTTTAAGACTGTTTCATACTTGATGAGTCTTAAGAATACAGCTAAAATTTGTATCAATACTTTCACTGTTCCTTCATTAAGTCAAACTTTATGCTAATACCAGCAGGTCACTATACTGATGTTATTGGAAGCATCTGGAGTGCTCACCTTTGAATTTCTTGGCTGTGTTGCTGGGGAAATGACAGGGATTGCTTGGTTCATTATCCCAGGAACCTACTGTCTCTTCAAAATCATCTCTCACAAAAATAAATGCTACCAGCCAACCCCCTGCCCCCGAGAACAATGCTGTCTAATAGCTGGGTGGACAAGACTCATTCTCCAGCTCTGGGTAATTTGCAGTGGTATATCAATCTATGGGCATTTGAAGGGACATTTGTAGGACTGGAAACTAGCAAGTCAAGAAAGACATAGTAGAAAGCATTTGTGTAGCATCATTTGTGAGTTCTCAATTTGCTTAAGAAAAGACTATTTGTTTGTTCAATATTGCAAGTCCTAGAAATGATTTCCATATATTATTTATGTATTCATTTTAATAGTAGTCTGAAGTGCTCACCATGAGCCAGGTGTGTCTAGTTAAGTACCTAGGTACTTTCCTGTTAGTCACTAATCTCTACTGGGACTTTGCAGTGCAGTATACATGTACATCTGGGAAGATCATGTCCCCTCTGGTAAGGTTCCACAAAGGAAATCAGTCTTTAGGACATGCAAGTCCAGGTACTGCTTCCTAAAGTCCATTCAGAGGTGATAATGAGCTAGGATACCCAGCACTATTAGAAAATGAGATATCTGGGAGAATAAGGAGGCAGATGAAAGTGCATTGATAAGCTATCAGAATTATTTTTGGTGGGTCCAGTGCTGTCACATAGCCCCTTAATAGCAGAAGAGGAAGTACAAAGTAAAACAGAGAGATTCAAAGGGAATCAAGGACTATGTGTGCTTCTCAGGTAATGTAAACTCCAGCCCTCCACCAATGGGAAGCTAATTCTATCAATGGCTTGGGTAGGTTTGGAAGCAGATATGGACCCTACTCTAGCCTCAGGATGGCTAAAATTATGACATGGCTGTGAGAGACCACACCAGAATAACTTGTCAAACCTGTTCAAAATGTGAGATAAATGAGTCTTGTTTCAAGCTGTTAATTTGTCATAGAGCAATAAAGAATAAATATACGATCTTTTAACTTCAAAAGAACTTCCATGTGCTTTTTAATCTTTTTAATATTTAAAAAGCCACTCAAATCTCAAAGAAATTTCAAGAAACATTTTGAGACCTAATTTACACAGAGTAAAGACAACAAATTTCCAGATCATAATTTGATAAACTTTGAAATGGATGTAATTTTGTATCTGTGTTTTGACCAAACACTTGACAAGAAGTAATTTAAGGTGAGAGGAAATGCAGTTCACTTTGGAGGGAAATGTGTGGTGGGAATGGCTGAGTCTATTCTCTGATCAGGACACAGGGACAGGAGGGGAAGGCCTGCATTCACAATGTTGACTTACTAGGCCCACTGTTCCAAGTCCATCGTGGTGGAAAGCACAGAAAGAAGGAGGCATCAGCGTCAGCTAAAAATAACAGAAATGAACTCTGGCAACATTGGAAAAAACTTTTCCTTTTTCCTTCCTTCCTTCTTTCCTTCCTTCCTTCCTTCCCTCCTTCCTTCCTTCCTTCCTTCTTTCCTTCCTTCCTTCCTTCTTTCCTTCCTTCCTTCCTTCCTTCTTTCCTTCCTTCCTTCTTTACTTCTTTACTTCCATCCTTTTCAATCTTTCCATTCCTCCCTCCTTCCCTCCCTTCCTTCTCTTTCTTTTCTTCACTGTATTTCCATTATTTGTTGAGACAGAGTCTCACTATGCAGTCCAAATTGGACTCAATTTCATAGCAATCCTTCTCCCTCATCCTCCCAAGTATAGTGATTACAGATGTGAACACCATTTCATCCAGCTTTAAGATATCTTTATCACAGGTCTACAGGTCTTTGTCCATCATCTTACAGACCTGAGTGATTATCATTGACTCCACTACCTACTGATATCAGGAAGCACCCACATGGCTCAGAAAACAGGAGTGCATTCTTTTGTATTCCAGGTTTCTGTGACGGAATGACTTTGATTTGTTTGTTCTTTTTGTCAGAGTTGGTTTAACCCAAATACAGGTAATTCGATTCATAAACTCACAACCACTAATTCATTAAGTGAAGCCTTTATGATATTCTGAAATCAAACAAATCAAGAGAGGTATCACCATAACTTTTTCCACTTCTTACATTTGAAGACATTTCTGGACTGAATATTTGAGGTCCCAAGAATTCATTATAATGTCATAATATTCTGTTAGGAGGGTTAGAAGGAAAGAGGGCTTTAGGGGCATTTAGGAAATGATGGAGGAGCACTTACTAATAAGATTAAAACCTCTACAGATCTCTAGAGAGCCTCTTCCTCTTGTGTTAATTATTGACACAGCAAGAATATGGCCTTGCCAGTTGGTGAATGTTCATTGCCATAATCCTGGACTTCCCGGCTTCTAAAACAGTGAGCAATAAAAGATTATGAAAGCTGCCCATCTCATGATGTTTTCCTAGAGCAGCATAAATGAACTACTGCATATATAACTGCTTTGCATACTTAAAAGGGTATGAGATATCCTTTGTCATACACTCTCTACATCCAATGTCTTCTAAGTCAATAACTTCCTCTCAGAAATCTGTAACCACTTTTTGCCTGTTTTGTTTGCTCCTCTCCACACCTGGCACATCCTACTTAAGTCATCCTACTTAGGTCTCCTAAAATCTTTTCTTAGTGAACCAATCTTCCTGACATATAAGAAATATGGTCTTCCTGACTGCTATAGTTTGGGTGTAAAACGTTTCCTATAGGCCCACATATGTAAGCCTTGGCCCACATCTTAGAGTAACTGGGAGATGTAGAACTTTAAAACAGTGTGGCCTAGTTGCAGGTTTTTTATAACTGGGACATTCCCTTGAAAAGAGTAGAGATTCATTAGCCCCTTCACTGACTATATTTCTTTCCTATCAGGATGAGCAGATTTGATACACCACAGGATCCAGCCATGTTCTGCTACCCCCACTAGAGGTTTGAAGCAATGTGACTGACTAGTTATAAACCACAACTACTCAATTATTTTTTCTTTACATACTGATTATCTAGGATATTTGTTTTAATGACAGAAAGCTAATGTACAGACAAACAAATGATCTTAATTTTTACAAAAGGTGTGTAAATGTCTATCTAGTCTTGCAGCTTATATTTAAGTGCATATTTGAATATGACCTTGAAACTCGTGAATTGGTGTTTTATGTTTTTTTTTAATTTGTATTGTATTTGAATATATAACTGTCTTCAGCTGCACTGAATTATTTGGACTGAAATCATGTCAAACAATGCAATACCCAACAAGAGCCTGGTAAATTGATGTCATGTGACAGGTCAAAGTTGAGTTTGAACATGAAGATAGTTGGTTTCCTAGAATTAACAGTTTAGACTTGAAATACTGAATTTTCATTTTCTCTTACATTCCAGGCCAAATTCACATTTAACCATGTAGTTTAGCTACACTTGAAGAATTAGAGTCAATCTCTTCTTTAAAAAAGTATCCAGTTTTACAGGTGTCATGGTTGAGAAGGAAACACATATATTTTCCTTTTCTTCACCAATGCTGGTGAAATAGATTCTTGATGTGGTCAATGTTTCAGTTTGAAAAATATAAGAGCTGCTTATGAAAATCTGATTGCATGCACATGACTGTTCAATGTCCACAGTAGGCAAGAGATCATAGCCACGGGTCATTGCTTCTACATTCCCCCCCAATGTATCCAACTTGTGGAAAATATGTATAACTTATTCTGTGTCAATGGAACTGCACAATTAGTGTGTCGGTGGAGTCCCCCAAGCAGTACCGATCAATCCAGAAGTGTGGTTCTCTGAAATAAATATGACTCATTATGACTTACAGGGCATGATTAGGAAGACAGGGACTAGAGGTGTGCTTTAGAATCACATAGTCATTAAATAGTTCATTTCTGTAGGTGGCATTCTGTCGATAGAGAAGCTGACTATGGAGGCGGGGAAGTGTTTGCTGCTAGCTTCAGGATTTGTTGTGGGATTAGCAGTTACCCAGAACATTAGAAGATAGTAGTCAACTCAGCATACACAGAATGATTTCATTTGTTGTCTACTTGAAAGCTGTCAATGGCTCATCATTAATAAAGTCTCTGAAACTGCAATGGACTGGCAGTATCTAACTAGGGAGTCTCATACTTTCAATTTCAAATACCTTAAAACTTTTTGTGAGGGAGATTACAGAGCCATGCATTTAAATAAAAACCCAGACTGGCTTACAGGAGCCTTTATGCTTAATCCATCAGTGGTACTTATTCTATATGTAAAGTTTTAATTTTTATTTTAAAGGTGTTTTATTATTTGAAAATTTTGTATGTATATGCCTGTGTATGAGTATGTGCACATAAGTACCCTTGGGATCAGAGGCATCAGATTCCCCTGGAGCTAAAGTTGCAGACAGCTGTTAGCCAGTCACACATTATGGTGAAATCTTATTTCCTCAAGGTCAGCATGAAGGTTTATGATCCAGAAGAGGTCAAGGTTGTGTCTTAAACTAACAGTCAAGCTGGTAATGAGTTTAAGTCTCCCCTGTGTTACTGGTCTGGGCACCATGAGAATGGCAGTCTTACAGGGTTCATGGAAAGACGTTATGCTTGGCATAATGAGAGGCCAGGAGAAGTCATCGTTGAAGGTGCAGCCTCAGTTGAGGTAGAAAATCCAGGAGTAAAAAGGTCATAAAAAGAAGCTGAAGCATGTTACCATCTGATGAGGTTGGAGTCCCTGAAGAGATGTCACTAGGGAATATGAAGCCTAGTTGTAGTGGAAACCCCAGCATACTTACTGGCAATGTCAGGAACATGCGATGTCTGTGAAGGATAAAGGCAGATATAAAGTAGAGTGAGTCTGACAGTCTCTGTGTCCTGAAGATGGTAGAGCTGGGAAAGTGGAGCTGTCCAAGCCCTTTGGAGCCCAGAAGACTATGAGTGAATCCCAGCTGCAAGATATTGGACTACAGGATTTGGTTTATTTTGTTGGATGTTGGTTTTGCTTTGGCTTGATTGTGACTGTGCCATGTTCTTTCTGCTAGTTGAGAAAATAATTAATTAGTTTTTTGTTTATAAAAACCCATAATTGAGAGACTTTGGACTTTTAAAGAGACAAGGTTTTTAAAGAAGACTTAACTTTTAGGATCTTGAAATTTAAAAAAAAATGTGGAATTTTTAAAGTTATATTATGTTTTATGTTGTGATATTGATATATGATCTTGGTGATGAACAAGAAAGGGAAGGTAGTAGCTTAGTAATGATGTGTTCGTGTGTCAAGTTAACAAGGATTCAGTCATATTGGTTAGTTTTGTCAACTTGGTATAAACTAAAGTCATGTGGTAAAAGAGAACCTTAACTGAGGGGTTGCCTGCATCAGATTACCTATAGGCAAGTGTGTGGGCACATTTTGATCAATGACTGGTGTGAGACCACTCAACCTACTGTGGACAGTGCCAGCTCTGAACACATATGTGAAAGCAACCTGAGCAAGCCATGGAAATAAAACCAGCAAGCAATGTTTTGTCATCATTTCTGCTTTAGTTTATGCTTCCAGATTCCTACTCTGACTTCCCTTCATAATGGATGATAACTTGTAAGCTGAAAGCTGAAAGCTAAAATAAACCCTTTCCTCTTCAATTTTCTTTTGGCAAGTGTGCTATCACATCATTAGAAAGCAAACTATGACAATATCCGAAGATGTAAATACCTCCTGTGCTCATTAGGAAGATCCCTTTTGTGAAAATTGCCATCATGCCAAAAGCAACTTATAGATTCAATGTAATTCCTATCAAAATTATAATGCAGTTTTTCAAAGAATTGAAAAAAATCATATGGAATAACAAAATAATGAATATAGTCAAAACAATCTCAGGACAGCAACACTGCTGAAAGTATCACCATCCCCTGTTTCAAGTTATATTGCAGAGCTACAGTAATAAAAAAATAGTACATTACTGAAATAAAAAAAGACACACTGATCAGTGGAATAAAATTGAGGACCAGGATATAAGTCCATGCTCCTATCTCATGTAAATTTTTTTTTGGTGTTTTTTTTTTTGTTTGTTTGTTTTTTTTGTTTTGTTTTGTTTTTTTTGTTTGTTTGTTTGTTTTTTTTTGAGACAGGGTTTCTCTGTGTAGCTTTGCGCCTTTCCTGGAACTCACTTGGTAGCCCAGGCTGGCCTCGAACTCACAGAGATCCACCTGCTTCTGCCTCCCAAGTGCTGGGATTAAAGGCGTGCGCCACCACCGCCCAGCTTCATGTAAATTTTTTTTATAAAGAGGTCACAAATATTCACTGGAAAAAAGTGAATGACGTTGGTAAAACAGGATAACTGCATGTAAAAGAATCAAACTACATTCTCATCTCTCATTCTTCACCAAATTCAATTTTGAAACAGAACAAGGACCTCAACATAAGACATGATACCCTGAATATCACAGAAGACAAAGTGGGAAATAGCTTCAGTTTATTGGCATAGGAAAGGATTTCTGAGCAGACCCATGGTAATACAGATACTAATACTAATAATTGACAAATGGGACTCATGAAACGGAAAAGCTCCTGTATAGCAAAGGATACTACTATTGAAGTGAACTGTAAGCCCACAGAATAGTAAAAACCATCACCAGCTATCAGGACCAAGGGATAGAATTCAAGCAGTATGGAGGGGGAATGGGGAAGAATGGACCAGGAAGGGCTAAATGGAGCAGGGTATGTATGATAGGTCAGCACACCAAAGGGAGGATGGGATGGAATAACGATTTTTGAAAATTCCATATGGAAGCTGACTTTCTTCTTTCCAAATAAAAATGCCATAGTCAATTGTGGGTTAACTTTGAGTTTTATGTTACTGTGACACCTTAGATCCCTGTCAAACATTACAGGCTATTGACATTGCTCTTGGTTACATAGTAGTTTGAAAGAAAATTACTCCCAAGAATGAGTGACACTATTAGGAGGTATGGCCTTGTTGGTGTGGGTGTGGCCTTGTTGGAGGAAGTATGTCACTATGGAGGTGGGCTTTGAGGTCTTATACATGCTCAAGCTACTGCCCAGTGTCTCAGTCTACTTCCTGCTGCCTGCATATCAACATGTAGCAGCATTTTCCCTAGCACCAGATCTGCCTGCATGCTGCCATGTTCCCCACCAGGATGATGATAAACTAAATCTCTAAAAATGTAAACCACCCCAATTAAATGATTTTCTTTTGTAAAATTGCTATGGTCCATATACCCAAAGGATGATTAATCATACCACAGGGACACTTGTTCAACAATGTTCATAGCAGCATTATTTGTAATAGCTAGAACCTTGAAATAGTCTCAATGCCCCTCAACTGAAGCATGGTTAAAGAAAATGTGGTACATTTATACAACAGTGGTTAAAAAACAAAAAAAAAAAAAAAAAAAAACAAAAACAAAAAACCTCTGATATCATGAAATTTGCAGGCAAATGGATGGAGCTGGAAAGAATCTTCCTGGGTGAGGTAACCCAGACCCAGAAAAACAAACATGGTATGTACTCACTTATAAGTGAATATTAGATGTAAAGCAAAGGATAACCAGGCTACAGTCCATAGCCCCAGAGAAGCAAGGTAACAAGGAGGACCCTAAGAAGGACACGTATGGATTGCTTTAGGAAGGGGAAATAGATAAGACCTCCTGGGTAAATTTGGGGGTGATGAGACGAGAGGATAAGGGATGAGAATATGAGGGAATGGGATAGTTGAATTGGGGGAGGGATGGAAAGGGAGAGCAATGAAAGAGATATCTTGACAGAAGGAGCCATTATGGATTAGGGAAAAACCTGGTGCCATGTAAACTCCCAGAAATCTATAAGGATGACCCCAGCTAAGACTCCTAGCAATAGTGGAGAGGGTGCCTGAACTAGCCTTCTCCTGTAGTCAGATTAGTGACTACCTTAACTGTCATAATAGAACCTTCATTCAGTAACTGATGGAAGCAGATGTAGAAACCCACAGCCAAGCACTTGACTGAGCTCCTGGAGAGAAGTTAAAGAGAGGAAGGATGGATTGTAGGAACAAGGAGTGTCAAGATCATGATGGGGAAACCCACAGAAACAGCTGACCTGAGTTAGTGGAGCTCACGGACTCTCAATTGATAGCTGGGAAGCCTCCATGGGACCAAAGTAGGCTCTCTGAATGTGGGTTACAGTTGTGCAGCTTGGTCTATTTGTGGGGCCCCTGGCAGTAGGACTAGGATCTATTCCTGGTTCATGAATTGGCTTTTTGGAGCCCATTCCCTATGGTGGGCTACCTTGCTGAGCCTTGATGCAGGGGAGAGGGGCTTGGTCCTGCCTCAACTTGATATGCCAGGCTTTGTGGACTCCCCATGGGAGGCTTTACCTTCTCTGAGAAATGGACGGGGGTAGGGAAAGGGGAAGAAAGGGAGGGAGGGAGAACTATGGTTGATATGTCAAATGAAAAAAATTAAATAATAAAAAACATATAATCATCAGAAAAAAAGAGTTACCATGATCATGCTGTCTCTTCACAGCAACAGAAACCTTAACTAAGACAATTACCCCCAGAACTTGCCAGCAAGAGGAGTTGCTGAAGAACCTGCATGCTTATATTATAGGATATGGGTAAATCAAACTGAGTAATGATATGGAACCTTGATCCATACTGACTACTTTTCATAGTGCTGAAAGTGTCTATGTATGCTACTGACAGAGAAATGTCATCAACACTGCTAGACAACCATGGACCCTATGAGCTGCAACAATGATTAATCAACAATGATTAGATGGCAAGAGATGCCACTAATGCAATAGTACCATGAGTGTTATGGGAGTAACCAAACTCTTTCTGAATGTATTTAAAGCCCAATCTAACAAAGAGAACACATGCTATGTACTATTGACTGGACCAAAAACTCATGACTGGCTAAGGTCATAGACCCTAGGGGGAAAAAAAAACCTATATTATTCTGCTAAATTTGACATATTATTAGACTGCCTCATAAGTTCTTAGCCTTATACCTATAAGTTAGTGCATCTTCCAAACCTCATCAGAGAAACTTCTTTTTGAAGTAGATGGCTATTAATAGAGATGTACAACTCATCAATATGCAGAGAATATGAGACTATGGAGTGCTCATCTCTAAATGGTACATCCATACAGTCTTCCTTCCCAAAGCTCAGAAATCACAGAAGGATGGACAAAAAAGACTGTAATAACCAGAGTGAGCAGAAGGCTATAATAGTGAAACATTATTGGTCTTAATAGCCTGTCAGACACATGAAATCACAGTGCCTTGACTGCTTGAATAAGACCTGCAAAAGATAAAGCCAGTCAAAATATCAGCATGACTGAATGAGAGACTCATAAAGTCCCATTCCTAAGCCAGGAGCTATTGGGAATTAATGTCTGCTGGGAGAGGGAGAGTAAGTTTTCTCCAGGAATGTGGCCTATGACAGGCTATCAGTGCTCCAGAAGATGGCTATTGCTCATGCTTATAGAGGCAACACTAAAGGACTCAGTGGGGTTTAGCAAGAAAAAAAACATGAAGTTGAACTTAGTGAGAAGTGGGAGGAAGAGGGGAATAATTGAAAGAAGGGAGTTGTGGGTAGTTTTGATAAAAAAAATTATATGTGTGTATGAATTTCTCAAACAATAAAATTAGAAACTTTGTTTTATAATCACTAGTGAAGTCATTCTTTACTGAGATTAAAATTGGCTCATTTTTGTATTTTCTTTTTTATGAGTAAGGTGCTAGCAGATAGACAACACACTACAAGGTAATTGACTAATAATAGTCCTTGAGGATGCCAAGGACAGCAGGACAGGGCTACAGGGCAACCATTTCTTAGACTTTTAGACATAAAGACTCTAGACTTTTCAGAACACCACCAGCCCCTACCATAGCATTACAAGGTTTATACAAACAATTTTGAAGCAATTTGAGGGTTTTGTCTTAAAGAAACTGCTAAGAACTTGTTACTGTACGCCTCTGTGGAGAAACTACAGTTGCTCTGTGGTGGAAGTGGCCAATCCAGCTCAATGTAGAGAATGTGATTTATTTCAGTGTAGATAGTGGGTTGAACATGGCAGTCCTCCTTCCATTCCCGTTCCAATTTGCTGAGTCACCTTTTGGACAGAATAATTGGGATGCATTTGCTGTTCCTTTTACACTGGACTCGTTGATCTCTAAGCATGCTTTACCTGTGTAAACATATTAATTAAATATATTACTTGAATTTGTTTTTATTACCACATTAAGAAAGCCATCAATAGTGGCAAGTGTCACCTCCATGATATGATACAATGCCCTATACTCACCTTCTTTCTTTCCTTCAGGTATAATAGGTATGATTGTGTCACTGCTCTGGAGACAGTGTGATCTGGTAGGATGGAGCTGATAAATAAGGTGGACTAAAGTCTCCTGCAATAGTCAACTTTATTTAGATACTCAGACAATTTATACTCTCAGGGTTAAGAAGGGCCACCAGAGTAAAGTTCTCATGTGTTCAAGCTGTATGCAATCACAAGGACAAGTTGCACATGGCAAAAACTTGTTTTTTCATAGAGGTATAATTGAATAACAGCAAGCAATAATCAGTAATGTGAAGTAAATGCACTCCTGTCTGCTACTCCTGGGAGGAGCACAAAGACACATTTTTTTTTTCTTGTTAACTCTTTTTTTTTTTCCATCACAGGCAATTTATTTTGTTCTATTCATTCACAGTTAATACAGAAAATACTTGGAAACATTTCCATATAATGTTTGACACAGAAATCATCAAATAGAAGTATACAATGTTGACAGGAGGCAGTACATTTATAATTTATAACCCCAAATGTATTTATAAATTAGAAATGGAAAGATCTACAAATGAAATTATGAAGGTTCACCAAAGTCATTTAATCTGTCAGTTTCTCATTCATTTTTATGTCTTAATAATATTCTATTGTATGAATAGGCCACATTTTATTTCTCTCCAGTATTTGATAGCTATTTGAGTTGTTTTAACTTTTTTACTATTAGCAACACACTGCTATAAACCTTCATGTACATGTTTCATAGGTGCACATTTTCAGTAGTTTGAGGATATATTCCTAAGGGTAGAATTGTTGAGTAACAGAGTAACAATGTTTTGCATTTTGACCAACCACCAAACTGTTTTTCCAAAGTGGCACACCATTTTACAATCTCACCAAATCCTTGTTTTTAAGGCTCTGATTTTTGTACAAAAGCATTCAATCATTCTGTCAGACCAACCAGGAAAAGTAAGCTATAGTTCAGAGCTGTTCTATTCCATTTACTATGCAAAGCCATTTTTTGGCGTTTGCAACTCTCAGCCCTTTTGAGTATTACAAAGACACATTTTAAGAACAGTTCTATTTTGAAGAAATTGATATCACAAGACTCTTGTCTTGTTTTCTTGGAGTCTTCTCACAAGCACTCTGAAGTCTCCTCACATGACTTCATTTCTGGATGGTGTTTCAACATTATTACAGTACCAGAAAGGACTTAGCTGCTTGTTTGGTGCCTCACCATGTTGGTTCAGAGACCATTACCATTGCCTTATAAACTCGAGTCCATCTCATGGAGCTTCCTGAAGAGATCTTGGGATTATTCCAGGAAAAGAAGCTGATGATGAGAAGAGTTGATTGATTAGCCCACAAACCAGCCAGTCAGTTGTAAGGCTGTACTTCAATCCTGAATTATGCTTGTGCAGATTATGCTCTCTCTAGCATGCCAATGTCCTGTGCTCTCTGAGTCTGGATGCTTCATCACTGTTGCTGATGGACCACACCAGCTGATTTATCATGCCTGCTAGTGAAGCCCAAGGGGCATCAGAGAAGCAGCATATCTTTTAACGTTCCTTCTTATTATTAATTTCACTTCTAGTTGTCTGGTATACATTTCAGAGCAGTAATTCCTGGGAAAACCACTTGTTGGTGAGGAATGATGGCAAAATTGATTTCTGGAATTGAAAATTCTTTTTAGCATGGTCATGGGCACACAGCTACCCAGCTAGACTACAGCCCCAGAGGGCCTGGCCAGTAGGAAGAGCAAAAAGGTCAGGAGGGGTTTGTGCCATCCCATTCTGTGATGTAAGCTATCCATTCATGTCCTCTTCCTCCTTCACAGAAATCAAGACAAAGGGATTTCCAGGCACCTGAGCTCACCTTTTAGGGTATATTGGAAGACTCCGATGGAAAATAAGGTTTGTATATTCTGTGACCAGAGGTATCTGCTAACCTGGAAAGTGTGCCTTGGATCTCAGAGAAAGACCTATCTGATTGCTTTGAGTCTCTTTGCTGTAATGGTCAACATTTTCAAAGCTCATACAGTTTAATGTAGGAGTCTGTATTCTTAATATCATACCAATGGAAACTAACCATATAGATAGAGATGGAATGGAGAATAAACAAAGTTAACATTTCAGTCATGCTAAACAACAGCAAGTGTTATGGGGCTCAGAAGTAAGGAAAGGGTTAGGGGAGCCTCCCTAGAAGAGAACCTCTGCAGCACAACCTCAAGTGCATAGAGAGCTTGCATGCAAAAGAAATATGGGCAGAAACCAGTAGAGGAAACAAGATCTGAGACCAATCCTTGAGTTAGGTCCAGGCATGAGATGCTTGAGAAAGCACGAGGAGGATCACATATCTGAAGCAAATTCTGAAAATACCTTGATTCTACAAAATTCATTATTCTGAAACTTAGAGGCCCCAAACCACACTCTATTATTAGCATTCAGTTCCATGGGTAGTGTTCTAGATTTCTCTTGTGTACAGTCTTAGTGGTCTTGGAATTTCAGGTGGCCCTACAGGATGGAGATGGGCCCAGTTAGTTTTGTAAAGGATTTATACTGTCTTGGATTGGTTTCTTTCACCAGGCTTTCATCTTCCATCTTCAGGGAAGCTTAGTTTTCCTAATAGCAGAAAGAGCCTGAATGGATGTTGCAGATCCTTGAAGCAATGTTATTAGCGACTGGTACATTCCACTTGTTTAAGTCACTAGGCTGACCCAGATACAAGGTATGGGGAAGAGGTGCCAAGTTGGGAGAGTAGCTACTTTGGCAGGATTTTACTATCGGTATAGGCTGCTTTCTGCAAGAGTATAAAGGTTGATGGGATTGGAAAGAACTTGGGCTCATCATGGAGGTTTTGTGGGTCCTGCTGTGTCTGTGCTTAAGCTTTAGCTACTTAGTTATAGGACTCTACAAAAGTAGGAGATGTACAAATGAGGAGGGTGCTGCAACTTGTGAGGGAAGATGGAGGCAGTACAGAAGGAGAAAGATGGACAAATAACACCAAAGTTATTTGATAAAGCCTCAAGGAACTTATACCTATCTAAATTATGTGCAATACATATAAGTGAATGTGCATATGTATTTAAGTTAATTTATACACCACACACATTAAATGAAATTATGACAGTAGGGTTGACAAGTCTCCCCACAAGAACTGTAGACTGATGAAAGCCCTAGGCATGAGAAACCTCCTTTGGAATGGTTGGTCAAGTTTGTCTACATGACTCCAAAAACAATATAGAGTATTGCTATTCCTATTGGTTGTCCCTTAGAGGTTGAAGGTAAACCACTATTTCCAAAGGCACTGCACACTAAGGTCACAGGACTTGGATTTCTCAAGCTGAATCTAACCTAGAAGCCTCTTTCCTGCATTCTGGTTTCCAGGGTACCAGGAAATACTATAAAAGCTGCCTAAAGAAGGGAAGCAATTAATAATCCTAACCAGCTACAACACCCGTGATCCATAACAATGATCAGTATGGCAATATATCCATAAGGATGCAGTAAGCGGCACTCATATGTTGATGGTAACTAACAACTGTTTAATTGGATTTTTAAGGCCAACTCAACAGGAAAGAAAAGCATGACTTGAAACCTAGCCAACTTCCTGGAGCTAGTGAGGTCACAGCAAACTTCCTGTTTCTGTGGTTCTTACACTGTTTCTATCCCATTTTTCACAGTCATTCCTGAACCTTATATACAAACATTGTGTTGTTTATGTATCAGATGGGATTTGGTATCACACAATCTCTTATTCTCTGCATTTTAACCAGTTGTGATAGTCTGTAATGGTCTCTATCTCTTTAATCAAGAAATATCTTTGATGAGGGGTGAGTACTACTCTTATCTGTGGATATAAGGGTAAATATTTGAAAGTACTTAGAAATTATGCTGGTTTAGTCAACTGTTGGTTGTGGATTCTCCTCCAAAATCTACAATTTCTTTAGCTCTAGGGAGTTGGCTAGGTTTCTAGTATCAGGTATTGTTTTCCTCTTGTTGACCAGACCTGAAGTTCAGTTAGGAGTCATTGGTTACCACTAACATATGAATGCCACTACTGTACCCTGTAAGCTTATCATGCCATGCTGGTTGTTGTTATGGTTCAAAGCTGGACTATTGGTTGCTTCCCTCCCTTGGAAGCTTGCACGGTGGCTTCTTATACCATGAAAGCTAGTTTTCAGGGAAGAGGCTTTCAGGTCAGATCCAGTCTGGATGCTCTGAGTTCTGTGTTCAAAGCACATGGTATCTTCAGCCATAGGTACTTAAGTTTCACTGCTGGGTGACCACCAAGGTTAACAGCAATAATCTATAATGTTTTAGAAGTTTTTTGAACAACCCTGACCAACTACTCAGAGTGGGTCTTCTCATGGTTGGTGTTGGGATTTTTGTTAGATGGTTTATGTTTTTTGGGGGAAAGCAATGCCAGCCAAGATAGGAAATTTTCATTTAAACTATATATGTGTGTTAGATAAGTTATATATAACTTTTGGTAAAAAAGATAATGATTTCTTGTGAATTTTTCAGACATCATTACTTTTATTTTACCCTCTTTCTTCTCTATTTATCTCCCTCTCTCTCTCAATTAAAGCCCCTTCCAATTTTCTTATTCTCCTTTCAAATCACTTGTACCTAATGTTCCTCTCTCTATTGCTCCTCTTCATGTTTTGTTTTAAAGAACATGTTGTGTTTAGTGAATGCCAGATGCTAGGCATTGTTGTCTGCACTGATTAATCATTTAATCACGTAGTCCTTGTGATAACATAGGTACATACTACAGTTGTTTGAGCTCTGCACTTGAAAAATGAAGGCTCAGAGACTGAGAGGTTACATAACTTGTTCAGTGTTACAAACTAGAGGATAGGACTCAGTAACCAGGAGGCTTCCTCACCAATGTATAGCACACCTGAGCCTGAAAGTGTGTGTGTGTGTGTGTGTGTGTGTGTGTGTGTGTGTGTGTGTGTGTGTGTGTGTTTTGAAAGGCATGATTTTAACCTACATAACTCCCCAATTTCCTGGCTTTTCTATTCTCAGGTGCCATTTGTATTTTACCATGAAAGCTCCGTTTATCACTTGCCATTTCTTATCTGCCTGCAGTCCCTGGAACGCTGTTTCCCTTGGAAGATGGATGTGGACAGAGGTTTGGGGGTAAAGAAAGTATTCTGTTTCCTAATGTCTTATTGCTGGGTGTTTTCAGCGGACATGTACACACTGTCATTTGAGAGCTAGGCCTTGTTCAAATCTGGATTGTAGGCTTTTATTTTTTGGCTTAGGTACAGATTTGGCTTCCATCATTATGTGCATTTAGAAAGCAGGATTTCTCCTGAAAAGAGATGTTCAAGTGCACAGCAGAGTCTTGTCATCTGAAAGCAGTCATGTATTTATGCATGTGAGGCTGCATGAATATACTTGCTTACTTTATATGTTTTATCACAATTTGTTATGTATTAGATGGGGCCTCACTGGCACCAGGAAGTAATTTTTCTTTAGGCAGATCAGAAATTTATCTGTCCTTACAGTGAAACTTCTTCCTTCTTTGTTCAAAGCTCGAGACCATGAGTCCTGAGCATTGTTCAAAGGTGTATTAACTGCTTGGGCTATGATCACAAAGGGCCCACTTGGTTAAATAACAAAAATCTATTTGTTTGCAGTCTAAGATGGCAGTGTAGGTTGGGCTAATGCAACCTGAGTATGCAAATCTCCTGCATTTGCATATGGCCATCCTCCCATCGTCTCTGTGTTTCACATGCTCTTTCCTGCTATGTGTCTGTGTCTTCAACTCTTTCAGCCAGGACATTTTGACATGCCCATTCATATTGAATTAGACCTACCTTAATGACTTGATTTACCCTAATTATGTCATTAAAGGCTATTGCTAAGTATAGTTACTGGGTCCTGAAGTTATGGCTCAGTCTACAAAGTTCTAAGGGACACTGCTTGGCATGCTTATGCCCCCTGTGAGCTTATGGATGTGCAAGTTGGTGAAGCCCCACCCATGAGGAGAACAGCTGCAGCACTTGCTTTTCTGCTTTGGACTCAGAAGAGGCAGCCAGACCCCAGATGGGTGCTTTCGCAGAAACAGAGGTTTTGCTGCTGTCCAGAAAGTTAGGCCAAGCTACAACAAGGGGCAGCTTCTAAGCTAGAAAGGACCTCCTAAACTTTGTTGTGCAATACCTTTCTCTAAACAAGTAAGACACTTTCACATTACACACCAGAGATCAGGTCCCGGGAAGTGTCTCTTTGTGCATTCCAACAAGTCACATGCTCACAAGTATTCATAGTTGTTAACATTATTGATGGGGCTTCCTTGCTTTTCACAGGAAACCAGTCCTTACATTTTAATGAAATAGAATGAAAGAATACACTTTCAATAGATTCTTTTGTTAAGCTATCCATGTGCCCTGAGGGAATGTTTTTGCGGTTTTGTTTATGTTTCACACTTAATAAAACAAATGAATTTAGATTTAGCAATTGGATATTCTTTTACCTGAAACATGTGAACCAAAGCTCTAAGAATCAGCTGCCTTTTCTTTTTCAGTTTTTGTTTCTCACCTCAAGTACATGTACATTTCTTATTGGATTAAAAAGCCAGTGAAATCACAAAGAAAAAAAAAAGCAATATAAAAGGGTTCTTTCCAAACATGCTTAGCAAATGCTTTCTTATTTTAATCTTTCATTTTGATTTATTGAGTATTCAAAGTTGGTCCCAGAGATTCATCCCAACAACTTCAGCCTGCAGAGATAAATATCTTTGCTGGCTTTTAGCTGCATTTGGCAATCTATTCATGGCTAGTTTTTACTGCACCCCTAAGGAAATAGGATCACTGTGTATTCTAGGGAAAAAAACACCCCTTTCAAATCATCCCTACTTCTGCGGCCTGCAGAGCACGCCATGCGGGCACCTCAGTGCTTGGGAACAGAGAGGCTTTCTGTAGAGCTGGCGAGCTCATCCCCAGCAGCCGACTTGCTGTCTGTGTGGGGAATTCCTGCTCCTGGCCCAAACCCACAGGCCTCCTTGTGAAGGCTGTAGCACACACACTCTTTCTTTTGCTTGGATAATGATCTGCCTTGGAGACTTACACAGAGCAGGAAGAGAAGGAAAGGAGAGGAAAGAGAGGGAGAGAGGAAGAAGGATTTCATCTACATTCATGATTGCAAAATTAATTCTTTATGAAGGAAGATATTTTTCCTAATCTTTCTATTGGTTCCCAGAAACATATTTAATAAAGGAAAACAAAACCATGTGCCTTCCAGCCTCTGACTTCTTCAATAGGAGCTGGTTACAAACGCCACCCTTCATCACGCTACACATTATCTCCTATACCCAAAATCTCACTTGAGTGGCCTGGGGTTCTCCACTGACCAGCATTCTGAGTAGAAAGACTTGGCACTTCATATTTAAGTCAGCCACTCTGGACACAGTATAAAGTTTCTAGAGCTGGCAGTCTGTCACAGGGGATACTAGAGCACTAGTTTTGAGCAGGGTCTCTGGCTTATATCTTCATACTGCCTGAGAGTTAAAAGTGAGGTCTAAAAGCACTCTAGGCAAATGTTCTAAAAATCCTTACAGGTTATCTGTGGTAACTGGCAGCTACGATGGTGAAAACAGGCTAGAATCTAGAGGAAAATTCTGCTTCATGGTGTGAGGTAAACATAGGAAGGATGGGGGAGTGAGTGGAACCTGGATCCTCAACACATTCTCTGCATCGTTGGAGAACCAAAGGCAGATTTTGGAAACTAAAGTCTTGCCCTAGGAGAGCCTGCTTCATAAGCATGCTGGAGAAGGGCCCTGGGAATACATTGCTTAAAGCTCCAGAAGTGAGTCTGACTGTTTGGAGAAGGGAAGCATTCATTTTGATAAATTCTGTCTTCCTTTGTAGTTTTGAGGAACAACAGACTAGAAAGGGATGATCTGGAAAAGAAGTCCTTTACTCCAGAACAGCACTGTAGGGCTTCTTCCTGTGTGGGATGAACCACTAGTGCATCAGTGGCACCATCCAGTATAAAACACCAAATAGCCACAGAGTTGATCATTTTTAAGTGGATCTTTTGTTTGGCTAAAGAGGGTCAGGAGCAGAGTGCACAAGAAGAGGCTCCTTCAAAGCAAACCTATACTTTCCACAACAGGAGAGCTGGGAACACTCCTACATATCCACTACATAGTCCCTCGAGGAACCATCTTGATGGCTATAGGTCTTCAATAATTTATATTTAAAAATTGCTTTTAAAACATCTTGGGAATCTAAGTTTCTTTGTCTACTGAATACTTTTTCAGTCTGTTCATTTGCACTTGGAGATGCAGCTATGTTAGGGGGTAGAACTTTGTCTTACTAGAAGGACTTTTCTCCTTTGAATAATTGTATAGATTCTTCACTGATATTATAATGAAAAAAGTAATATATAGTAAAGAAGTAAAAGAAAAGGGCACATACTAGACACATTGCCTTGAGCCTCATGACATCATTGACAGACTTATACTGTAATGCACCATATAAACAAACTGTAAGAAAAAACCACATGGTCATCTAATTAGATGCCAAAAAAAGCCTTTGACAATATGTAAAACCCCTTCATGATAAAGGTCCTAGAGAGATCAGGAATAAAAGGAACATACCTAAACATAATAAAGGCAATTTACAGCAAGTCTACAGCAAACATTAAATTAAATGGAGTGAAACTCAAATCGATTCTACTAAAATCAGGAACAAGTCAAGGCTGTTCACTTTCCCCATATCTATTCAATATAGTACTTGAAGTTCTAGCTAGAGCAATAAGACAACAAAAGGAGATCAAAGGGACAGAACTTGGAAAGGAGGAAGTCAAGCTTTTACTATTTGCAGATGACATGATAGTGTACATAAGTGACCCCAAAAATTCTATCAGGAACTCCTACAACTGATAAGCTCTTTGAGTAATGTGGCAGGATACAAGATTAACTAAAAAAAAAATCAGTAGCCCTCCTCCATATATATTTATTATATAAATGATAAAAGGGCTGAGAAAGAAATCAGAGAAACATCACCCTTTACAATAGCCACAAATAATATAAAATATCTTGGGGCAACTCTAACTAAGTAAATCAAAGACCTGTATGATAAGAACTTTAAGTCTCTGAAGAAAGAAATTGAAGAAGATATCATAAAATGGAAAAATCTCCCATGCTCATGGATAGGAAGGATTAACATGGTAAAAATGGCAATCTTATCAAAATCAATCTACAGATTCAATGCAATCCCCATCAAAATACCAACACAATTCTTCACAGGCTTAGAAAGAACAATACTCAACTTCATATGGAAAAACAAAAAACCCAGGATAGCCAAAAGAATCCTACACAATAAAGCAACCTCAGGAGGCATCATGATCCCTGACTTCAAGCTCTATTATAGAACTACAGTAATAAAAACAGCTTGGTACTGGCGTAAAAACTGACATGTGGATCAACTGAATTGAATCGAAGACCCTGACATTAATCTACACATGTATAAACACCTGATTTTTGACAAAGAAGTCAAAACTGTGCAATGGAAAAAAGAAAGTACCTTCAACAAATGGTGCTGGCATAACTGGATGTCAACATGTAGAAGATTGCAAATAGATCCATATCTGTCACCATGCATAAAACTCAAGTCCAAGTGGATCAAAGACCTCAACATAAATCCTGCTAACACTGAACTTGATAGAAGAGAAAGAAGGAAGTAGTCTTGAATACATTGGCACAGGAGACCACTTTCTAAATATAACACCAGTAGCACAGACATTGAGAGCAAGAATTAATAAATGGGGCTGGAATCAATGAAATGGAAACAAATAGAATGGTACAAAGAATCAATGAAACACAGAGTTGGTTCTTGAAGAAAATCAACAAGATAGACAAATCCTTATCCAAACTAACCAAAAGGCAGAGGGATAATATCCAAATTAACAAAATCAGAAAGGATTTAACAACAGAAAATAAAGAAATCCAAGGAATCACCAGGTCATACTTCAAATACCTGTACTCCACAAAATTGGAAAATCTAAAAGAAATGGACAATTTTCTACATAGGTACCACATGCACAAATTAAATCAAGACCAGATATACAATTTAAATAGACCTATAACCCCTTAGAAATAGAAGCAGCTATTAAAAGTCACCCAAGCCAAAAAAACAAACAAACAAACAAACAAACAAACAAACAAAAAAACAAAAACCCAGGACCAGATAGTTTCAGTGCAGAATTATACCAGGATTTTAAAGAAGAGCTAATACCAATACTCTTCAAATTGTTTCATACAATAGAAGCAGAAGGAACATTGCCAAACTCTTTTTTATGAGGCTATAGTTACCCTGATACCCAAACCACACAAAAATGTAACAAAGAAAAGAATTACTGACCAATCTCCCTCATTTACATTGATGCAAAAATACTCAATAAAATATTGGTGAACCGAATCCAAGAACACATCAAAAAAAAAAAAAAAAATCCACCATGATCAAGTAGGCTTAATACCAGAAATGAAGGGATGGTTCAACATATAAAAGTCTGTCAATGTAATCCATGATATAAACAAACTGAAAGAAAAAAACCACATGATCATCTCATTTGAGGATGAAAAAACCTTTGACAAAATCCAATGCACCTTCATTACGAAGGACTTGGAGAAATCAGGAATACAAGGAACATACCTGAACATAATAAAGGTAATTTATAGCAAGCCAACAGCCAACATCAAATTAAATGGAGAGAAGCTCAAAGCAATTCCACTAAAATCAAGAACAACACAAGGCTGTTCGCTCCCCTATATCTATTCAATATAGCACTCAAAGGTCTAGCTAAAGCAATAAGAAAACAAAAAGGAGATTAAGTGGGTACAAATGGGAAAGAAAGAAGTCAAATGCTCCCTATTTGCAGATCATATAATAGTATGCATAAGTGACCCCAAAAATTCTACCAGGAAACTCCTACAACTAATAAACACCTTCAGTAAAGTGGTAGGATACAAGATTAACTCAAAAAATCAGTAGCCCTCCTATATATAAATGATAATAGGGTTGAGAAAGAAATCAGAGAAACATCACCCTTTACAATAGCCACAAATAATATAAAATATCTTGGGGTAACTCTAACCAAGCAAGTGAAAGACCTGTATGACAAGAACTTTAAGTCTCTGAAGAAAGAAATGGAAGAAGATAACAGAATACAGAAAGATCTCCCATGGTGATGGATAGTAAGAACCAACATAATAAAAATGTCAATCTTACTAAAAACAATCTATAGACTCAATGCAATCCCCATCAAAAATCCCAATACAATTCTTCAAGACCTTGAAAGAACAATATTCTACTTCATATGGAAAAAAAAAAAAAGCAGGACAGCTAAAACAATCCTTTACTACAAAGCAACTGCAAAAGGCATCATCATCCCTGACTTTAAGCTCTACCATCGAGCTATAGTAATAAAAACAGCTTGATATTGGCATAAAAACTGACATATAGACCAATGGAATCAAATTGGAGACCCTGATGTTAATCCACATACCTGTGTACACCTAATTTTTGACAAAGAAGGGAGAACTGTGCAATGGAATAAAGAAAGCATCTTCATCAAATGTTGCTGGCACAAAAGGATGTCAACAAGTAGAAGACTGTGAAAGATCCATATCTATTGCCATGTATAAAACTCAAGTCCAAGTGGTTCAGTGACCTCAACATAAATCCAGCTACACTGAACCTGATAGAAAAGAAAGTAGAAAGTAGTCTTCAATGCATCAGCACTGGAGATCACTTCCTAAATATTATACCAGTAGCACAGACACTGATAGCAACAATTAATAAATAGGACCTCTTGAAACTACAAAGCTTTTGTAGGGCAAAGGGCATGATCAATAAGACAAAATGACAACCTACAGAATGGGAAAATATCTTCACCAACCCCACATCTGACATAGAGCTAATCTCCAGAATACATGAAGAACTCAAGAAACTAGACATCAAAATACCTAACAATTCAATTAAAAAATGGGCTACAGAACTAAACAGAGAATTCTCAACAGAAGAATCTCAAATGACGAAAGACATAAGGAATTGCCCAGCATCTTTAGTCATCAAGGAAATGCAAATCAAAATGACTCTGAGAAACCATCTTACATCTGTCAGAATGGCTAAAATCAAAAACACTGAAGACAGCTTATGTTAGAAAGGATGTGGAGAAATGGGAACACTCTTACACTGTTTGTGGCAATGCAAACTTTGGAAATCAGTATAGCAGTTTCTCAGAAAATTGGGAATGAATCTTCCTTAAGACCCTGCTATACCACTCTTGGGCATATACCCAAGGAATGCTCAATCATACCACAAGGACACATGCTCAACTATGTTCATAGCAGCATTATTCATAATAGCCAGAACATGGAAACAACCTAGATGCCCCTCAAATGAAGAATTGATAAAGAAAATGGGACACACATATACAATGGAGTACTACTCAGTAGAGAAAAACAATGACATCATGAAATTTGCAGGCAAATGGATAGAACTAGAAAATACCATCCTGAGTGAGGTAACCCAGACTCGGAAGGACAAACATGGTATGTACTCACTCATAAGTGAATACTAGATATAAAGCAGAGGAAACCAGACTGCAACCCACAGCTCCAGAGAGGCTAGCTATCTGGGAGAACCCTAGGAAGGATGCATGGATTGCCCACAGAAGGAGAAATAGATGAGATCTACATGAGCAAACTGGGGGTGAGGAGTGTAATGAAGGGCCAGGGATAGGGGATGAGAACATAGGGGAATGGGAGGTTTGAGCTGGAACAGGGACAGAGTGGGAGAGCAAGGAAAGAAATACCATGATAAATGAAGATACCAAGGTAATAGGGAGAAACAGAGTTCTAGGGAGCTTCCTAAGAATCCATAAGGATGACCACACCAGAGACTACTGGCAGTAGTTGAGACGGTGTCTGAACTGGTCTACTCTGGTGATCAGATGCCTGAATACCCTAACTGTCATCATAGAGCCCTCATCCAGTGACTGATGGAAGCAGATGCAGAGATCCATGGCCGGATTTCAAGCCGAGCTCCAGGAGTCCAATTGATGAGAGAGAGGAGGGATTGATCAAGAGACATTGAGACCATGATGGGAAAAAGTACAGAGACAACTAGCCAAACTAGTAGAAACACATGAACTATGGACCAATAGTTGAGGAGCCCCCATGGTACTGGACTAGGCCCTCTGGATAGGCGAGACAGTTGTTTAGCTTGAACTATTTAGGGGGTCCCCAGGGAGTGGGATCAGGACCCATCTGTAGCTGGAGTTTTCTCTGGGTCCTGCCAATCCCCGGCAGTCCGACAGCCCACTTATAAAATAAACACACAGATGCTTACATTATTTACAAACTGTATGGCCATGGCATGCTTCTTGCTAACTGTTCTTATATCTTAAATTAACCCATTTCTATAAATCTATACCTTGCCACGTGGCTCATGGCTTACCAGCATCTTTACATCCTGCTTGTCATTGCAGCACCTGCAGGCAGTCACTCCCTCTGCCTTCCTGTTCCCTCAATTCTCCTCTCTGTTAGTCCTGCCTATACTTAATGTCTGGCTACTGGCCAATCAGTGTTAAAGAAGATATCCTATCTATTTTATATTATATATCTAAGATATATAATATATATTTATATATTGAGTTTAAGGTTTTATATGTAACTTTTATCATGACTAAGGAAAAAATTCTAGCTTCAACTACATCAAAAACCTCAGAAGGATATAATATTTGAGAAATAGGAGAAGGATGCAAGCAACTTTCGGGAGTCTTGCAGGGTAGACAGAGACAGCTGACAGCCTGGACAGTCATCTCATGTTCCTTTGTAATGTTGGGGCATCTGTCTTCAGCCCACAGGGCTAGAGTCTCTTGGTCGTTTTTTTTTTTTTTTAGTGTCCTATAGAATGTCTGGCAGTTTTCTCTCCGAAGCAGGAACCTGAAGGGCCATTTTGTCAAGCAAAGTTTAGTGGTCATCTTTCTATGGGTCCTGTATGTCCAGTCAATCAATCAGTCCAGGCAAGAACAGTTTCTTGCCCATATGGCTATTTTTGCCAAGGTGAAGATAAACTCCATATGGAGTGTCTTCTATGCCCATCCTCCTCTCTGAAGTAAATCCGGTGCTGCCAAGAGCAGACATATTTCATTGTCTAGAAAGTCTAAATTTTTAAAAATATTTTAAATGCTATATTCTGTAGGTCTTTGAAGTATTTGAAGATTACTTATCTATCTGAAATATATCTATGTATACCTAAAAGACTTAACTAACATGGCTATAAGTATGATTATCATAGATGATTAATTATTAATCTATTTAATTATCCATTTCAATCTAAATGAGTTACATAAACATAATACCTCAAATGAGAATATATATATATATATATATATATATATATATATACAGTATAACAAAATTAAGTTTAAACTTGTATCAATAAACTAAAATCTATACCAATGTAAAACATTTTAAACATAAACTAAAATCTATATCAAATGTAAAACATTTTAAGCAAGTTGTTGTTCTTTAATAGTAGGTTCATTAATCTACCATTTTAGCCTATCATATCTATATCCTATATATCTATATCATATCCCCTTTTCTTCTTTAGAAAGAGATTGTATTTATAATCAACCTGTTTTAAATACAAATATTGATTTTTCTCTGTCCCACACCAGAGGGCTCTTCTGATATGGGACAAAAGAATCTCTTAACCTTTTTTTTTTTTTTAGCAATATGCCTGGGTTTAGGGGGTGGTGGTGAGCCAATTCCATCTCCAAAGCCAGCTTGGTATATTTGGGAATAAGTATCTCTTACTACGTCCTGCTGGAGGGGGGTGCTATATCTTATGGGGACACAAAGAAAATTTTAGGATTATGGAGTAGTCCGTGAGGGTGTATCGTTTGAGCCAGTTGCCTTGAAATGGTTCTGGATGTTGGATTATCTGGGCTATGGTGTCATCGGAGACTTTTCAGGTGGCCTTGGCTGGTTAAACCTGATATATCTCAATCTGGAACAAATCCATAGCCTGTGGCTTTCTGTGGAAACAAAAGCAGAGCCTCCTTTCCAAAGCAACATATCCTTACATCCAAATTTTGAAGTCAAGGTACCTTTAAAGTATACATTTTGGCATAACTCAACAGCTTTTACAATCAAATGATTTTTTTTGGTTATGAATATCAAAGACAACATAATCCAGATTCTCTGTGTGATAGCCATCTTTATGTGGCTTATTACCTTTACTGTTTCTTTAAAGACTTTATTTTTTTAAAAAACTATCTGTTTGTTTATATATTTCTTTTTCTCTCTCTTTTAAGCCTATGTACATTTTTACATACATTGTAAACTATTCCATCTGAATCAGTCTTATTGTGAACTTATTGCATTAAACTGCAGCATTCTAAGACTGAAACAGTGCTGTGGCTGATGGCTCCGCCCACTTCAGCATGGTGGTGGTACATTTTCCTGCCAGCTTTAGGAGCCATCAACTCTCAGAAATAGTGGGTCTATGCTTCTATCAAAGCAGCGTGTAGCCCAGAAACCTCTTTTTATTTTGTACTAGCAAAGGCTAAATCCACCATGCAGCTTAATGTGCAGCTTGTAGAGGCCTCATTCCCACCATACTGCAGGTTGAGCGCACATACCAGGAACCTGCCATAGTAGATAGTAGCTCAAACACACAGGCTGCTGCTAACTTGAAAGAGACAACTAGGAACTGTTTTTTACTCCATTTTAGAATCTTTTTACTCAGGTTTTAGGTGAAAACTCTTGCCAACATGTTGGGTGCCATTTGTAGCTGGAGTTTTCTCTCCAGGTCTTGCCAAGCCCCAGCAGTCTGACAGCCCACTAATAAAATAAACACACAGATGCTTACATTATGCACAAACTGTATGGCCATGGCAGGCTTCTTGCTAACTGTTCTTATATCTTAAATTAACCCATTTCTATAAATCTATACCTAGTTAAAAGGATATTTATTTAATGGCGTAACATACAAATTAAGGGATAGGTAGGTCACGGATGTCTGGGAAAGGTGTATTGCAATCCAGCGGTATTCTCTGGAGCTCTGCTTGGTCCACCTCCACTGTTCAGGGTCCCGGAACAGAGAGAGCGCTGGCCCATCCAGATCTCCGGTCTCCAGGTGCCTCCCCTGGCCCCGCCTAGTAGGCGTGACAGTTGCCAAAGTCTCAATGGGGGTTGGAACTTCCAGATCAAAGCTGGAATGGTTACCCACTACATTACTTCAATAAAATAAAATGCAGTGTTAGAAGTCTAACTTTACTAAATTGTTTTTTGGATGTTTAAGAATCGGAGAAAGAGGCCAGGTACAGCATATAATCCCAGCACGCCTTTAATCCCAGCACTCAGGAGGCAGAGACAGGCAGATCCTCTGAGTGTGAGGTCATTCTGGTCTACATAGTGAGTTCCAGGACAGCCAGGACTACACAGAGAAGCCCTGTCTCAAAAAGCAGTACAAAACAAAACAAAACTAAAAAGAATTGAAGAGAGCTTTGAGGTCTCAGGCTTTGAGACAGGAAGCAATTTGAGAAGTGAATGACAAGAATGTTTGTGGCCCTCTTTCTCCTATAGTCTCTGAGGACCTTTAGGATTTTTTACTCTCTTCAGCAATCTTGGATTCTAATTAAATGACCAGATGGTGACACGTTGAAAGGTCAAAGTGAGTTTTTCATTTTTTTTTCCATTTTGGTGATCAATGAAGAATCTGGAAATGCTAACAGTAGTTTTAGTCAGAGCACAAGCAGAAACCAGGAGATATTATCTTTCTCATTTTAATATTTCTAAAGTTCATTGGAGTCCCAAACTTTACTTTACAGTTTTCTTATCAAATATGTGGCTATGAATTCATAGCCCTGCATCCTCCCTGCTGTTCAGGATTTCTTTTCCTGCTTTCTTTTCCACTTAACATTTTTTTTTCTCCAGTACCATGTTTGTCAAACCCACGAAATCTGAAGATAAGATTTATTTTATTTACTGCTGTGCTTCCATTCCTAGATCTGTGCCTATACAAAGAACAAACTCAGCTCCTTCCCACACTCATTTATCCCTTTACCCACTTATTTAATCACACTTATTCAGTCCACCTCAACTGCATGCTCACTCTGCATAGGTTCAGGTCTTGGTATACTGTACTGGACCACTTAACTTTCTCATACAGGATTGATTGTCCTTCCCAATCATCACATTACAAGGTGTAGAAGTATCCTGAAAATTGGCTGAGAGTTTGTTATTTATTTTGGAAAAGCATAGTGTAAATATTCAATCCATTTCTCCCAGAAAATGAGGGAGAAAGGACAAAAAGGGAAAGAAAGATAAGGGACAGGGTGAAAGATGAAGAGGAATTCCTTTACTTTTTTGGTGTGTGATTTAGAGTTGAGGACATACAACAGGAAATATTTTCATATTTATTGTGATGATTTAAAGTTCAGAGTCTAGGAATTCTCAGAGCATGTACCGAGTACCTGGACTTCCCCTTACTTTGTTTACCATCCCTACTCACCCCAGGGTCCTATCTTTGCTCCAAGCCAGTTGTTTGCTTTTTGGGCTGGGGAAAAGCAGGCCATAGGGCCTGGGAGGGATCAGAGGGTGAGGCTCAGTTAAGAAATATCTGAGTCACCATGTGGCAAATGAAGCTGGAGTGTGCCTGGCATGTCTCCTTGATGCCTGTCCATGATGCTGCATGACAGACAGGTCTAGTCCCAACAGGTTACAGTGAATGGCATCACCCTGAACACCAGGCAATTTCCTTTATGAGTTACTTTTCAGCTAGAATGAGTCATATTCTACTTTCTTTTCAGCCCTTACTGACTTGATGATTTGCTAGGTAAAGTGGGTGGGGACAACTTTTTCTCTGAGGCTAGAGGTCTGGGGTTATATAGCTTGTGTCCTCCAGGACCTCGTATGAGTAGTCACAGAACCCTTGGGAGTCAAAGTCAGATAACTTACCTGAAGAATGATGTTTGAAAGAGTCTATTTGTTATGTAGGAAGGCATCTTCATTTTCCATATGTGTTTTGGTCCTGACTTTACAAAGTCAAAGTTTATGTCCTCATCACCTAGAAGAAAACAGGGAGGACAGATTTGAGTACTGCTGAGTCCCTTCAGTTTTTGGCTAAACATTTTTTTCTCTTTCATCAGAACTAAGATACACCTAAGTCATTGACCACAGGCATTCTTAAAAGTACTTCCCACTTTCTCATGGTTTTTAGAAAATAGATATTTAGCAAGAATTTAGCTTTGGCTTGCCATTTGTGTAACTGTCTTTTCATTTTAGAAAACTTGTAGACACTACTTAAGATAAAATAACTATTTTACACTATGCAACTGAAGAGATATGACTCTAAAGGGCCATAGCAAGGACCACTGAAGATTGTCAGGATGTGGACATCTTACTGTAGTTGCTGTAAATATGCCTATCTCTATATTACCTTCAGCTCTGATACTGATAATCATTGTCATCTTGATTGGATTCAGAACCACCAAAGAGACACACTTCTGAATATTAGCAATGGGTCCAGACACAAAGGACCTTTGTATGACCCTATGAGAAGAGAAAGGAGCACCTGCAGAACTGAGGCTGAAAAAAAAAAGATGTGAAAATTAGTGCCCAGATGTTGCTCTGAAGCTGGTTCTAGTGCTTGAGCTTTGGGGGATGGCAGAAGGGAAAGAAGAAGCATCTTATTTTCCTTCAGTTGCTGCGTCCTATCAATCAGAGGTGTCCTTTTTGGTCATGTCTGCATGGAGGACCCCACCAACTCAGCTGCTCCCTTTTGCTACTAGTCACATTTCTGGGTTTGAGGATGTCTCAGTCTTTAAGAGCTTTCTATTTAAAATGAGGCTCTTCAGATTCTCAGTTTAGGAAAGATGGTGTGGGTTAGAGTGGAGAGGATAAAACTTTACATCAGAGTCAAGCACACATGAACAGCATGGATGTGGAAAAGATCAGAGGTGAAATACTCCTAATCCAGATCCCTCTGCATCTGTACCTGCTCCACAATTGTCCACATAGCCTTGTGAGTTCTGAGTACAGCAGACACTTCCTCTGAACCCTTTTCAACATTCAACATTAGCTCAGGAATAAATTCCACTCTGAACACTGTGGTACCCCAGTCTGTTTCTCTCTTCCCTTGGATTCTTTGGTTCAACCTACTCTAGGTTCTATCCTGTCACATCTGCATGCACTTGCCCTTTGCTGACTTTCCCTTGGTTGTTTTTATTCCATCTATCTTTTTCCCAAATGATAAAAATTTAGCTATATATTTTAAGGCTACATATCTATATACTTCACTTGTATCTAACCCCTTAAATCAATGTATTGCATTAATTTACATTTCTTAGCACACTATTTTGTCATGGATATAGTTTATTGTATTTGTCACCCTGCTAAAGCTCATTGGAGCAGAGACCCTGAAATCCTAAGCTTTGTATGCTTGGTTGCACTGAACATAGTGGTTGAATCATTAAAATGAACCCAGTTAGTGGAAGTCTAGTTGTTAGTTGATGTTTCTTTCAATTTTCTCAGGGACTGGACCCATGGATATACCTAGACTATAACTGTGCATCCATGTAGCTGAGGACAAAATGAACTGCAGAGCACTAGAATTTAAAGTGACAGTAGCAGACTGGAAGAGTAGGTTTTAACTTCATTAAAATAGATTTAGAGGTTAAGATTGTTCTGCTGTACTTGGTAGAAAATGTGGACAGTGCAGCTAATACAGAGAGGGTCTTCAGGGTACCAAACAGCAGAGAAATCCTTGCCTGTGGGCCTTCCTATGTAGTCCACACTTTCCATTCAACATTTACTAGATTTTAGAATGGTTTTGTCTACAATTTAGTTACTTTTCTTATTTCTGTGCTCTAATTCCTGAAAAAACAATTTGAGAAAGAATTTATTCAAATTCATAATTTAGAGGAATTTAATCCATCATAAAGAGGAAATCATAGTTGTAGGGATGTACTGGTCCATGGTGCAGACCACAAAGTGTAGGAAGAGGAGTATCAGTGCTAAGCTGGTTTGTACATTTTTTTGTTTTTATTCTCTAGGATTGTACCTCATAAGATGGCATCACACACATTCAGGGTGAGAATTTTTCCCTCATTTAATCTGGAAATACCTTCACAGACACATTCAAAGGTATGTCTTCCAGGTGGTTCTAAATACAGTCAAAATTAATTACTAGAATATCTCTTGTCAACTTTATATACAAACTATTAAGCAATAATACTTTCAACCAAAACACTTTATCTCTAGTCTTCAAAAGCTCATAGCCATATCAAATATATTTGAGTGCATTTTAGTTCATTGGTAAGTATTCTTAAAGTCTTCAACATTCAATCTTCCCTGAGATTCAAGGCAATATGTTAAATGGGTGCTTCTTTAAAATCAAAACATAACTTACATTTCTAATATGGTCTAGGATAACTACTGCCATTAACAAGAGAGGACTGGGCCATAGCAAGGAAATATTGCACCAAACCAAGACACCAAGCAACACAAGTTGGAACTCTGAAGCTCCATGTCTGATATCTGAGCTCTTGCTGGCATCAGCTTGGATCCAAAAATCCTGTGTCACTCTAGTCTGAATTCTTCTGACTCTAGTGCACACAGTCCACACAGCTTCTTTTGTGTCAACTCTACTCCATCCCAGCAGCATTTTAGGTTCTAGCTTTTCAAATATCCCAAACCTCCCATTTCTGCTCAGGGCTCACTTTTCACCAAGTGGACCCTTGATCTATTTACAAATAATCCAAACTGCCACATGTTGCCTGGCCTCAATAGCTTTTGGAAACTTGGTAGAAGCCTCTATGAGCTCTAAATGCCTGCAAAACTAGCACCATATGGTTAACTGCAGACTCCTGCTAGCTCGAAATGTAGTCTGACCCCTTCTACCATAGCTGCAGTGGCTTTTGCGTGCCATAGCACTGAACCTGAGAAGGCACTTCCATAGTTTTGAGTAGGACTCCTCCGTGAATTTTCTTGCCCTGAGTACAGGTTCTCTCCTTTCAAATAAATTCAAATTTTGGTAGTTACAGCCTTTGGTGGCTGGGATATTTCATTCCAGATACCTTTTTTATTGTTACAGTGCCAACTGTGAAGTACTTTCTTAAGCTGACCAAACAGCTGCAGATGTTTTATCTGTACCTTGTTTGTAAACTTTAAACTTGATCAAAGATATAATCAGAAGTGTGTCTCCTTGGTGTTCTGTGGATATCACTCTATGTAAATAAAACACTGATGGCCAATGACCAGGCAGGAGGTAGGTGGGACAAGGAGAGAGGAGAATTCCGGGAAGCGGAAGGCTGGGAGAGAGACTGCAGCCACCGCCAGGAGAAGCAGCATGTAGAGGCTCTGGTAAGCCACCAGCCACGTGGCAAGGTATAGATTTATAGAAATGGGTTAATTTAAGATAAAAGAACAGTTAGCAAGAAGCCTGCCATGGCCATACAGTTTATAAGTGATATAAGCGTCTGAGTGATTATTTTATAAGTGGATTGTGGGACTGCGGGGCTTGGGGAACCTGGAGAGAAGTCCTCCAGCTACAAATGGCGCCCAATGGCTCGAGTTTCCACCTTAAACCTGAGAATATTTAATAACCAATTCTAAACAGAGCCAAAACCAGGTTCCTGCTTCTTGTCTCATATGAGCAGCTAGACGCCGCAAAACGCAGGTTTGAACACTGGCGGGTTCCTGGCGAGTGCGTTTGACCGGCAGTATGGCGGGAATGAGGGGTCTGCCAGAGGCACATTTTGCTGTGTAGTAGATTTAGTCTTTACTAGTATTTTTTTAAAAAAAGGTTTCTGGGCTACATGCTGCTTTGATAAAAGCTTAGACCCACTATTTCTGAGACTTGATGACTCCAGAGCTGGCGGAAAACGTACCACTGCCATGTTGGGAAGCTGAAGTGGGCGGAGCCAGCAGCCACAGTGCTGTTTCAGGCTTAGAAGGATGCAGTTTAAAGCCATAGGCTCACAAAAAGACTGATTCAGTTTACAATGTGTGTAAAATATACGTAGGCTTAAAAGAGACAAAAAATTAATGTAAAAAGACACGTAAAGATGAATATTACACAGACAATCTGGATTGTGTTGTCTTTGGGATTTTTAACTGCAAAAAAACATTTGATCAAAAAAGATGTTGAATTAAACCAATATGTATATTTTAAAGGTACCTTGACTTCAAAATTTGGATATAAGGATATGTTACTTTGGAAAAGAGGTTCTGCTTTTGTTTCCACAGAAAGCCAGAGGCTGTGGACTTGTTCCAGATTAAGATACATCAGGTTTCACCAGCCAAGACCCCCTGAAAGGACTCCAATGACACCATGGCCCAGATGATCCAACATCCAGATCGGTTTCAAGGCAACTGTTTCACACAATACAGCCTCACGGACTACCCCATAGGCCTAAAATTTTCTTTGCGTCCCCATTAGATACAGCGCCCCCCTCCAGCAGGAAGTAGTAAGAGATGCTACGCCCAAATTCCCAAATATACCACGCTGGCTTTAGAGGTGGAATTGGCTCACTCCCCCTCTAAACCCAGACATATTGCTTTTAAAAAAAAAATGGTTAAGAGATTCTTGTGTCCCAAATCAGAAGAGCCCTCTGGTGTGGGACAGAGAGAAACCAATATTTTTATTTAAAACCGGTTGATTATAAATGTGATCTCTTTCTAAAAAAGAAAAGGGGATATAATATAGATATATAGGAGGATATGGAGATGATAAGATAAAAGGGTAGATTAATGAACCTACTTTTAAAGAACAACTTGTTTAAAATGTTTTACATTGGTATAGATTTTAGTTTATGTTTAAAATGTTTTACATTGGTAAAAATTTTAGTTTATTAATACAAACTTAAAGTTAATTTTGTTATACTGTATATATATATTTCTATTCTTGTTTGAGGTATTATGTTTAACTCATTTAAAATTGTAATGGATGATTAAAAATAGATTAATAATCAGTCATCTATGATAATCATATTTGTAGCCATGTTAGTTAAGTCTTCTAGGTATACATAGATATATTTCAGATAGATAGGTAATCTTCAAACACTTCATAGACCTAGAGAATATGGCATTTAAATAACTTAAAATTCTGTTGATGTGAGACACAATTGCTCCTGGCTGCACCAATTGATCCCGAGAGAATGTTGGGCTTCTAAGACATTTCCATTTGGAAGTTTGTCTTTTTGGCACAAAATGGCCTACTGGGCAAAGAACTGCCCTTGCCTTGACGGCTGACAGTACAAATGCAATGCTGTCCTTTCTGGACAAGCGGGACACAAGGAAAGCGACCACTGTACTCTGCCAAGACAGGGTAAGATGGTCTCTCAGAATTCCTGCTTCTGAAAATGGTCTGTCAGATACTCTAGGCCTGTAGCCAATTTGAATGCACCAACAATGCTGAGAAACATCAGGTGACTGTCCAGGCTGCCAGCTGTCTTGGTCTACTCTTGCAAGATTCCCGAAGTTGCTTGCATCCGTCTACCATTTCTCAGGTACCATTATGTTCCTTCTCAGGTCTTTGATGTGGTTGAAAACTAGATAGTTGTAATTTCCTCAGTTATGATAAAAGATAAGTTAGATATAAAACCTTAAACTCACAAATATAAGATAGATAGGACATCTTCTTTAATATTGTAACTATAATTCTTGCTCGGTAATTGTTTTGTTATATGTAATTTTACCATGTTAAAGTTAAAACCTTCCTTTTTAAAAAAAAGAAGAAAGGGGAAGTGCTGTGGATATCACTCTATGTAAATAAAACACTGATGGCCAATGACCAGGCAGGAGGTAGGTGGGACAAGGAGAGAGGAGAATTCCGGGAAGCGGAAGGCTGGGAGAGAGACTGCAGCCACCGCCAGGAGAAGCAGCATGTAGAGGCTCTGGTAAGCCACCAGCCACGTGGCAAGGTATAGATTTATAGAAATGGGTTAATTTAAGATAAAAGAACAGTTAGCAAGAAGCCTGCCATGGCCATACAGTTTATAAGTGATATAAGCGTCTGAGTGATTATTTTATAAGTGGATTGTGGGACTGCGGGGCTTGGGGAACCTGGAGAGAAGTCCTCCAGCTACATTGGTGATTCTAAATCTATTCAAGTTGACAATAGTTAGCAGCCTCCAAGCTAAAGATAATGTGGAGACAACCCAATTCACTATAGCCACAATAGGATGGGCCCATCCTATCCATCCTCAGTGACCTTTGGAGTCATATATCTTTCATCCATGGGTTGTGCCTATACTAGTGATATGCCTTTACATATCTCAAGCATAGGAGTCTTGTAAAGAGTAACAAAGACCTTTCTTAGACCAAAATTTAGGAACCGTATAAACAAGAGTCTAACAAGTTGAAGCTCCAATACTGTCTCTTGTATGCTTGTTCTAAAGGAAGGCCAAAAACATTAGCAACAGTCTAGTAGAATTTGAAAAAAAAAGAAAAAGAAAAAAAGGTAAGTTTCTATGAGTATCCTTAAAACAATATAGAATTTCATTTTGCTCTAAGGATGTCTGAGTTTTTAGCCCTTAGCCGGATCGAACTTTAGTGTAGACTGCTGTCAGGATTTGTTAATATATGTAGGACTTTCAGAATGTAAATGACTAATTCTTAAGGATTTCCTGGTGGCTGAGGAGGTGTTCCTCCTATCCTCAGCAGATAGTTAATGAAAGAAGAACTTAACACTGGCAAGACGCCATTGATCCACCATATCTCTATATATCTAATGCCACAGAGATTGTTATGTCTGGCGTAGGAAAGATACTCAGGGCTTAAGAACACTTGCTGAATAAGCATGAACCTGAGTTCAGATTCCAGCAATCAGGTAAAAAACCATGAGTGTAACCAAACCCAGCACTAAGAGGGGTGGACACAGGATTGCTGGGGCTTACTGGTCTCCAGCCTAGCTGCAGGTTCAAAGGCATAAGGTGAAGAGTCATAAAGCAGGACACTTGGTGTCCCCCTGTGACCTCAATATCACACAAATATGCATACATCCACATATAGACAAATGTGTACAGGCAGACTGGTGTCTTTTATAAAGCATGGCAACATTCTTGAGGATAAACATATACATTGGATATTGGCTACAGTTGGAGTTATTTTCATGACTTCTTTTCCTGAAAATCCTGAGACCAGTTCCTTCCAAGGGAGAAGGGAAGTGGTGTGGTGTAGCAGGAATCTTAAAAGTTCTTATTAATAAAATCAAACCCGAGGCGAGTTATTGGGGTCCATGCTGGTAGATCAGAGAACAGAACAAGCCACAGCTATCTCACCTCCGCCAGATCCTCAGCTGGTCTTGCCTCCTCAGACTGGAGGCTTCTGTGTCCTCATCCCAATGGCTCTCAGCTGAACTGCTGCTCAAAAGCCTGAATGCTTAACCAGCCAAAATCTTAACCAGCCAAATGCCTCTAGTTTCTCGTCCTCACGCCTTATATATCTTCCTGCTTTCTACCACCACTCCCTGGGATTAAAGGCTGGCTTTCTGGGATTAAAGGCGTGTCACCATGCTTGGCTATTTCCAATGTGGCCTTGAACTCACAGAGATCCAGAGGGATTTCTATCTCTGGAATGCTAGGATTAAAGGTGTGAGTGCCACCATTTTCTAGCCTTTGTATCTAGTGGCTGTCTGTTCTCTGACCCCAGATAAATTTATTAAGGTACACAATATTTTGGAAAACACAATACCACCACATCTCCTCTCTTTTTGTCTAAAATTAAAAAAAGCTTATAACTAATACAAGAAAAAACTATCCAATAAGTATATACAATATATACAGCCAAAACTTACATTAATGATGTCTAGTCCATTAACATGACAGATTCATATGAAAACTCCATTATATATATTAACAATGTCCAGTCCAGTAACATCTGATAAACTCAGACCAAAAAATTTTCATTACTTATCTTATTTAAAACAAGTAGTTCCTTTTTAAAAGTAGATTCCATAATCTCCCTTTTTATCTTATCATATCCATATTCTTTTTTTTCTTTTCATAATAGATTCAGTAGTCTACCTTTTGTCATTTTTATATCTTCCCCTTTTTCTTCAGTGTAGATTCAATGATCTACCTACTTATCCTATTATTTCTTTATCTTTTTTTCTCAGAGTAGATTCGATGATCTATCTCATATCTATATTCTCTTTTTCTTTTTGCTTTCTAGGGGTGAAGATATCTTTAGGGAATCTTGAAAAGAAAATTTTTGGGTTAATTGTCAAGTCCTGTATCATTTGTCCAGTCTCTGCATAAAAGGAAAGTTCAGGGCTTGTTTCAAGTCCTTGTTTGAGTAGTCTGTCAGGCTGGATCTTCTCAACTAGTCCTCTCGAAATTGTTCTGATCAGTTTGTAGTCCAAAGTCGATCTTTCGGTGTTAATCAGCTTAATGGTTTTACCATAGTCCTTTTGAAGATTTCAAAGTTGCTGTTAGGTGTGATCATGGTTCCATGCAGACTTTTTTTTTTTTTTTTTTTTTTTGTGCCTCCTCTGTGGTTTGGAGCAATCATAGTCTGATAAATGTCTGTCTCTCGGAACCATGAACATTCTTCCCTAGAACAGAAAATCTTCACAACAATTTCTCCCCACCATTTGTCTTGCCAAACTTTTCCAAACTGACCTTTGCCGATGCTTTCTTGTAACATGATGGTCCTGGCAATTCTTCTCTGAACCAGCAGCAGTAAACCCTTAGTCCCAGGTAGCAGCATCACCGTAGTCACCAACATGATGAGAAGGAGCTGGCAACGTGGAGCAGTAGTCACTGCTTCCATGGTCCCACCACTGTTTGTGGCTCAGTCCGGGCCAAAGCTTCTCCCAAGCCTCCTAGGCCGGCTCAAACTCGGGATCCTCCTGCCTCTGTCTCCTTCAGCAAATCCTACCAGCATGCACCACCACAATGGGCTGAGTGTAGCTTGGGCCTGAGCTGGGGCTCACAAGGCCACAGGTAAACAGCTTTTTCATGAATTCGTAACACGAACGTTGGGCGCCAGATGTAGCAGGAATCTTAAAAGTTCTTATTAATAAAATCAAACCCGAGGCGAGTTATTGGGGTCCATGCTGGTAGATCAGAGAACAGAACAAGCCACAGCTATCTCACCTCCGCCGGATCCTCAGCTGGTCTTGCCTCCTCAGACTGGAGGCTTCTGTGTCCTCATCCCAATGGCTCTCAGCTGAACTGCTGCTCAAAAGCCTGAATGCTTAACCAGCCAAAATCTTAACCAGCCAAATGCCTCTAGTTTCTCGTCCTCACGCCTTATATATCTTCCTGCTTTCTACCACCACTCCCTGGGATTAAAGGCTGGCTTTCTGGGATTAAAGGCGTGTCACCATGCTTGGCTATTTCCAATGTGGCCTTGAACTCACAGAGATCCAGAGGGATTTCTATCTCTGGAATGCTAGGATTAAAGGTGTGAGTGCCACCATTTTCTAGCCTTTGTATCTAGTGGCTGTCTGTTCTCTGACCCCAGATAAATTTATTAAGGTACACAATATTTTGGAAAACACAATACCACCACAGTGTGGTATGGTGTGGTGTGGTGTGGTGTGTGTTTGATATACTTTGGACAACAGTTTTTATTTTGTTGCTTCTTCAACAACAGACAGTACATCTATAAGTCCTTGTGTTTTCTTGGTGTCCCTACTCTGGGCTTACTGATTGTTGCTTCATCAAAGCTGCTAAGATATCACAAGTTATAGCTTAAAATAAAGAAAACTCATCAAAGCCAAGAACACACACACACACACACACATAGTTCAAATTACAGGACACATATAAGCATAGGCACAAATGTGGATGTGCACAAGACTCTGGCCTTTTGACTGGCATGTGGCTTGCCAGGGTTGTATGTGTTGATGTATAAATGCTCAAGTGAGTAGTACCTGTACCTTATGATCTTGGTTATTTTCATTAAAAAAAAAAAAGATCCAGGAGATAGAGGTGGGATTTCAGGATAGCACAATCAGCAGGACATCCTTGTGGAACAAATAATCTATGTGAGGGATGCTTTTATGGACTAGATGTCATTTTCCAGGCCCAGAATGACAGATGTGTCAGGTCAGATGAGATGATACAATTTGCCTAATCTACCTAACTTTGATGCTGTGATGAGAATAGGTCACTGAGAATCTGTGTGCAGAAGAAAGGGGAGAGAAGTCCAAACGTGGAGGCAAATGCTGGGAGAGTCCAGGGCTCCAAAAGAAGAGTTCTTACAGTTATTGATTTGAACCACGTTTGACATAAGCCTCATCTGTGTGGTGCCTTGTTGAAGCTTTTTGAAGAGGAAATCTACCTTTCTAATTCTATGACCCCTGTCAAGTTAAGGGAGAGGCATCAGAAAAATACCAACAGAGCAGCACTTTGGTCTCAGAACTGTCAATATTGTCAAAGATATGAAATCTGATAACTGTCACAACGCAGGAAAACTCTAGGTATAACATCTTTCCAAAATGGATTCATGAAGCAGAGAAGGGACATATAAGAAAACTAAAGCAATCAGAATGTACCAGGACTTCAGCCAGTTCACCAACATCACTTTGCAAGAGGAACAGTGGAAAGTGCAGATAATAAGCTTGTTTGCATTGTTTTGTTCTAAATAGAAAGTAGGCAGGGACTAAGACTCCATTCTTACAAAGAGATGATTACTTCACTCACAAAACAAAATCCAGCCCATGTCCCCATCACTGCCCAGTGTCCTCATCCCAACTCTTTGCTTCATATACAGACATACAAAGTGATAATGCAGCCTGAAAAACCAGAGTCCAGCAACAGCAATGCTATGATGTTTATATGCCCAAGCTCATTAAAAAGAATACAATAAAAGGTGCTTGTGCTTTTAGGACAAAGGATCTACAAAGGACAAAAAGACCATAGAACCTGGAGCAGGTGGAATGTTTTATAATGTAAAGGATATTTTGAAATGTTTCTTTCAGTATTTTTCTTCTTTTCAAGTATATGTATGTGTGGTGTTCATGATTATGAATGTTTCCATGTGTGAGTGCATATGTGTGTTCAGGAGTCTCAAGGCCTAAAGTTGATGATAAAACTCTTCCTCTATTGCTCTTTTACCTGATCTTTTCAATCAAACCCATCTCTTGGCTCCCAGCTCTGAGAAATTCGCTCTCTGTCTTCCTAGGCTGAAATTACAGGAGAGCTGTCATGCCTATCTGGCATTCTTGTAGACTCAGGCCCTCTTTCTTGAATGGCAAGCACTTTTAATAGCTGAGCTAAGACTCACCAAAGGCTTAGCTGATTAATATTTAATTTCTACTTAAATACATACATATTTTACACAGGAGCTGAACCTAAGACTAGTGTTCTTATTAATATTTGCAAAATTGTCTTCTGTTATACTTTTTAAAACATGAAGTGTTACATACTCTGTGTTATGCTCAATTGTTAAATGTGCTCTGGTACCCCTCTATCCTTGTCCAGCTTCTTATTCCCCAACTGTATCACGTGAATCCCCTCCTCCTCTCTCTAGTTAAGAGGATGAGAACAGCTGTTGCTCCAGCTGGAAAGTGCCCTGCATAGTGACCTTGACCTCAGTTGTGACCCTTTGCCTTCAGGTTCTACTACTCACATATCACCATCTTTCTAATGACATATGTAAAGGGAGACATTCTTTGTTAAAATCCAGACCTGGTCAGTAGTCCCCCTGATTTCACACCTGGCAACATGGGCAAAACAGGAAGAAAAAAAAAAGCCTTGACATTACAGCTTGCTCTTTGTAAAGCGCTGGTGACTTGCTTACTAAGCATAAAGGGACATCTCCCTGCTGTCTTTGTAAAGTTCTTCATTAAGGTGTTCAGGCCCTGTTGTCCTAGAACTCGCTCTGCACATTGCTACTTTCAGCATCAGTTTACTCTCCCTTTTCCACTCTCTAGGCTCTACAGTGCACCCTGGGCTAGAGTCACTCATGCACTCAGCACACTTAAGCATATACTTCATTTTGTTCAGACTCCTTTGAAGAAAGTGTAGATGTAAGTCAAATTGACTCTTATAACCTCCTAGGGCTTTGATTTGTTAAGCATATTAGTTCCAGCCTTCAGGAGGCAGAGGCAGTGGATCTCTGTGAGTTCTAGGCCACCCTGACCTACAAAGTGAGTTCCAGAAGAGCCAGGGCTACACAGAGAAACCCTGTCTTGAAAAACAAAAACAAAACAAAACAAAACAAAAGTTATTCTGGTTTGGTTTAGTGGCAAAAAGCAAATTAATCACAGCTAAGTGTTGTTTTTTGTTTATAGTTCATGAGTATTTCACCACTGACCTCTGGCAGCAGAATTATCATTTTTAGGCTCTGTAATTCTCAAGGACAGGGTTGTACTAGTTAATGGATAAAGACAGGGCTTTGAAATGTGCACCTGGGCAGGATGACCACTGACCTTGAGTATCTGACCTGCCGTTTGCATCCCTCCATAGCTTCTGTCCTAAAATATGTGAGTACCAATAAAAACTATAGGTTACTACAGAGCCAGAAAGCATCATATTTGAGGTCGGTGCCCCTTAAGTGATGAATCATAGGATTTTTTTAATCACAATTGTTTACATTTCTTCGGTGTTGTTTGCTTTGTGTTTGTATGTTTTAACCGATTTCATGTCCTGCTTTTCTCTTGCACACACCTGTGCTCAGATTACACTTCTCTCTTTGAGAGCATGCCCCTTTTTTATCTGAGATAAACTTAAGGAATCACTGACCACAATATGGATACATAGAAAAGCATTTTGTTTTTTAAAAGGGATAAAATATTACAGAGGTTAATTTACATAAAAATTACAAGTAAGCTAAAAAAAAAAAAGCTGAGTCTTCTGGTGCATACTGATGTGTGAGAGTTACTCAGGGTAGGAAGAATTGCAATTATCTCTGCAGGGGTGAAACTCAAGGAGGGTAAAGACATTAGCCCTCAAACAATGTGGTGGGTACACTAGAACCAGGCATTAAAATATAGATTCATTAGGAGATCTAGTAAGAGTTGATGCACTTTTGTTTATGTGTGATTTGTAACTTTTGTCAACAGTCCTATAGAATTCCTTTTTGTATGCTTACTCGCCGTGTTTCTCTTCATTGGTGTACTGAGTATTTCTAATGTTTTTATTCAGGCAGATTAATTCTCTTAGTGTTGAATTTTAAGTGTCTATGTACTTGGATCACAGTTATTTAGCATATGCATGTTTTGCAAGCACTACGTTTTTCTTAATTGTCTCTTTCACAGATCAGACCTCTGTATATTAATGAAGTTTAGCTTATCATTTCTCTCACAAAGCATATCTATAGTGACCTATCAAAAAGTCTAAATCTATCAAATTCAAAGTCACCAATCTGTTGTTTTTTAAGAATTATAGAATCTTAAACTTTTTAAATTTAATTTTTTATTGATTGATTGAGTGTGTGTGTGTGTGTGTGTGTGTGTGTGTGTGTGTGTGTTGTGCATATTCCATGATAAACATTGAAGTCAGAGAACAACTTACAGACTAGGTCCTCTCTTTCACTATGTGAGTTACAGGAAATAAAATCAGGTCTTCAGGCTTTCCTGAGTCATCTCAAAGTCCCACTTAGATTCATGCTCCATTTTTTAGCTGATCTTTGTAAAAAGTACAATGCTTGTGCCTAGACCTGTAGGATGTAGAAGCAAGAGTATGAACAAGTAGCTAGCAGACTGTTTTAAACATTTATGGATCTAAAGCAAATCTTTTTCTCTTCAATATAGATGTGGAGTTTTCCATAGCCATGCTCTGAAAAATATTGTTTGTTTCAGTGTGTTGTCTTTAGTTTATATGCATCTGCTCCTGAGAGTCTCATTCTAGCCCAATGATTGGCGTGCTTAGGAAATACTACACTACCTGTGGACTATAGCCTGACAGCAAGATTGGAAGTCAGAAGGTGTTAATTCTCTAATCTTGCTTTCTGAAAAATTAATTTGGATCTTCAGAATTTCTGCCTATTAATATGATATTTAGAATCAGCTTTTTTTATATCCATTAAATAAACTGCTTGAATTTTGTTGTGATGTTTGACATGACAGTTTCAAAGCACTGAATGAAGCAACTATCATATACAATTTCTGTCTGCCAACACTCCCCTTCAACACTGAAAGAAAATCAAGACACATTTGGAAAAATAAAACCAGAAGATGACGGTACCAAAGTCCTATGTAAAATGAATGGCTATAGGCAGTTTTGTTATCAAAAGGGGCATGGGAAAGGTAGAGTTTTGAAATATCAAGAGGGGATATCAAATGTGATCATGGAAACCTGAGATGAAGACAACGGATTTCTCTTCTCATTTTAAATTTCATAAATTACATTTGATAGGTAAAGCCAAAACTTTAATGCTGTATGATGTGACTCACAATTTATTACAGGCACTATGCTAAAATTATTATATTATATTTAGGGAAGAGAAAATGGTAGCAAAGTAAAACAATGTTTCTATATATCAGTGAACCTGAAATGTCATGGTGTTATATTCTTCCAGAAATAATGGAAGAACTACTAGAAAGGCTATGTAATGAGATAAATTTAAAATGCTATTGATAAATTAAAATTAATCAATGAAAAGAATCCAGGTAATCTACAGGAAGACAAGAAAGGGAGAAGAAGCCAATAAAAAATTATGTTAGTTATCTTATTACAACAATAGCTACGTTGTACTTATTTCTAAAGAAACATTCTGACACTGAAATTGGTAGTCAGATTAAAAAGCCCAGTTACACGTGTTGTAGCAAAAGAATTCAGTTCAAATATAAAATATAGGTAGATTAAAAGTAAAAGATATAAAACATGCGCCATTAAAATATTGATCAAAAGGAAGGAAGAGAAAATCATGATATTGTGAACAAGAAAAGGATCACTGTTCTGCTCATTTTGGCAGCACATAGACTATCATGGGAATGATACAGAGAAAATTAGAATGGCCTCTGCATTAGTATTTTATGATTATGAGTCAACCCACCAAGAAAGATGTGTATTGATTTTAATTGTGCATGCACTGAGCAACCGTGAAGCAAAAATTAATAGAACTTAAGGAAGAAACAGCTAAATCCACAATCAGAGCTGGACAACTCAATTTCTTTCTCTTAACATTTTATTAAACAGCTATATAAAACATCAGTCGGGATACAGAATACAAAACTAGCAATCAATAGGCTTTAATTGACACTTATGGGGTAAAGCCATAATGTTCACAGTTATTCAGGAACCTGCATACCCTTTATCAAGATAGACCACATTCTGAGGAGAAGATATGTTATTAAACAAAAAATTGAATGAAAATGGTGTGCTTATGATCATAGTAAGGTGAAAAAAGAAAATAACAAGAGAACAATAAGAGTGAATTATGCATATATGCTAATAATTGTATTAATAGAAAAATATAAACTACAAAAGTTTGTTGGACATAGTTAAAGCAATGGAGAGAGGAAATTCATGCTACCAAGTGCTATATTTGAATGGTAGAAAAATCTTAAATTAATGATATAAGAGTCTGCTTCAATAAACTAGAATAAGAACAAAGTAAACTCAAGAAAAGCAGAATGAGGGACACAATAGAGACAGTAGAAATTAAAGCAAACCCCCCCCCCCAGAGAATATTAATTGCACAGGAAAAAAACTAGTTCTTTGAAAATTTTAGACTGGAAGAAAATGATATTATTCACAGAGATCTAAACAGATGTTAATACTGCAGACCGTACAGTCATCCAAAGGAATGAACATTGCTGGGATGGAAAAGTCATTACCAATCTTACCTAGCTGGAAACACTATAAGTTACTGTAAGAACTAGCCTGGTAAAATATGGCCACTGATACAATAATAATCTACATACTGTCTCCCATAAAGGCTCAAGCATCAAGTTCTAAGTAGGGGTGGAAAGATTATAAGAGCCATAAACAGTGGATTGATGGATTCAGTGAAACATTATTTACTTGATGTGGCAAGACCATTGTATATATGAATTTGCAATAGTCAAGACAGCTTGCACATTGCACAAGATCAAGTCAGCCAAATCCCAGCATGGATGGGGGATGGGCTCATAAAGTCCCATAACTAGTTGAAAACGTATTAGGAAGTGATGGTTGCTAGAGGAGGGTTAGTTTTCTTCAGTGGAGACCTGAGAATCTACCCATGTTCCGTGGTCCTAAACCCATGTGCATACTGGCAGTGAATGGACACAGCAATTTATTTCCTTTTATTTTTTAAGGAAGCACATGAAGTTGGGGGAAAATGGTAGGGAAGACTGGTGAATGACTGTCTGGCATAGATTCTACTTTGTTGTTTATTGTTTATTGTCGACTTTGTTCAAATTCATTCCTCCATAGGATCGGAAGTTTTGTGATACTTTTTGGTGATGAGAGAAAGGAAAAAAATCTCAGATCAAAAATGCAAATCTGAACTAAAGAACCCACAAGTGTTGCCTAGCTTTATGAACTGGCAAGACATATGAGTGCATTTTGACATTACTGGGCAGGACAGAGTCTTGCATTCCCCTTAGAAACTGAGTTTTTAACATTTTACTGTTCAGGAATTAACAACATATGTGCAAAATACAGAAGGGTAAGGAAGAAAAAGGAAGAATGAAAGGAGGCAAAAGGGAAGGAAATCGAAGGCAATTGTATATATAATAAAACTCTAGGGAAAGGTCTTACAAATTGGAATGAAATCCAGACATCAGATAAAGTTGTAGCAGCCTAAAATATGGATTAGAGCTTGAATTCCAGCCACAGAAACAAAATGCAAAAGGTATTTGCTGATTACAATGAAACGAAGCTGGGCTGTTGGAAAACATCATTCTGGCCCCTTGAGCTTTTTGGTGAGTAAATGGGTCTGCCTTTGTTTATAATGTTTTAGTATTCCTCATCTTGATTTGTTACAAAACCTTTCAAATCATGATTCCATAAAGCAAATGTCTGCGGCAAAAGAGCTGGATAACTTCAGTTGTTTCATTGTCTTTGATAGAATCAGATGGATAATTTTTTCAGTTCTGCTTTATAAAGGCAAGTAATGTAACTGTTGGAGGTTCCTCATTCCCTAGAAGGATGTCCATAGTTTCTAGGGTGCTGAGGCAAAGCAGGAAGAGCTATGGGTTGCTGTGACCTGTAGGTCATGAGGCAATGTTTTATTCTTACAAGCCTCAGACTCAGCTTTGGAACAGAGGTGGCGGCATTGCCCTGTCTATACCCCGAGTTAATGATGTTCAGTTGTTATTAAATGAGATGGGCTTAAGAAATACTTTGCAATTACAATAATTCTTCTGATTAAACCATTAGGTATAGACAGTTTTAAACAGTAATGAAATGTACTCTGTCATTTGTTTTCAATTTTGCTACTATAGTACTGACAAGTTTTTCTTTTTTAGTTAACACACAAAATAGCATTGTGGCATTTATAAACATATATCGTTACACTTGTTCTTATTGTATCTTATCCACTCCCTGAAATAGTCCCCTTTCATGCACACATATTCCACTAATGGTATGTTGTTCCTATTGAAAAAGTCAGGGATTTTTGTTTGTGTTTTTCTTCTCTTTGTGTCTGGAGAGAATTTATGTTTTCCATTTTGAGAAGAATTATACCTAAAAATTTAAGCAACTCTTTTTACATAAAGCTATTTTGGATATCCTTTTGAACTGTAGCTTATATATTTAGAGTAATTTTTAGTCTTTGTCTCATGCAGCTCAGTCTTGAAGTCCTCTTATGGTTGAGGATTATTTTAAACTTATCGTCCTGCCTTTATCTCCAGAATTCTGGAATTACAGGTGTGTACTGCCAAATAGTTTTTTTTGTTTGTTTGTTTGTTTTTTCCTGGGGATCCTACCCAGGGCTGCATGCACCTGATAAGCACTCTATTAACTGAACTAAACATTCAGTCCTAGAAAAGGTTTTAAGACATACATTTCTTTGGCTTCAAATAATATCATGGAATACTTCTGCTTGAATCTAGTTGAAATTCTCTTTCTCTTTCTCTCTCTCTAATAAAAACTTGGTTTTTTAAAGAGACATATTTTAGAAAATCTATAGTTCCCTTTATTCAATGCATGCTGAGGATTACTTAGTGAGCTATAAATAGAAATGAATTATAGAACTGTTTTACTTTCAGAGTCTGGCTCGAAAAAAAGCTATTCAGACTTTATTTGTTTAAAGTAAAATTAGCCCATTCAAAACCCTTGTACACACAAAAAAGTATGTACACATACAAGCACACACACACAAGAATATAAAGACACACACAAACAAGCACATACAACATACAAGCACACAAAGAAGTACTCACACAGCACACACACAGCAATACACAGACATACACAGCACACATACACTCATTCTTCTAATAAAGTTTTATATGTTGTAAGTCTGTTCATCAAATAATTCATTTTAATATTTCATGGTTGTCTATATGTCCAGCTATGATGGTTTACATTACTGCAACTGATTGGCTTTCATGCCTAGTTGGATTAAGATCAATGAAGAGGAATTTAAATTTGACTTCTTATACTTGAAGCAATAAAAGAATGTGTATGAGAGAATGTTGATGCATAGTGTCATTGCATGTTTAGATAGCATTCTTCATCAAGTGTCACCAATATCCTTATAGATGTGATTGATTCATCTGTATAATGACAACATTCTTATTTCTATAAAGGAACTTCTTTAGAGTTATTATAATATTGCTAATTATTATTATGTTCATTATTAAAACATGAGGAGAAACAAAGCTGAGAAGAGGCATCTGTCCTTTTATCCCTACAACATCAGTAGTAGTTTTAATCACTGTGCTACTGCTGTGAAGAGACACCATGACCAAAACAACTTTTATAAAAGAAAACATTTAATTGGGGGCTTGCTTACAGTTTCAGAGGGTTAGTTCATTATCATCATGTTGGGGAACATGGTAGCAGGCAGACATTGTGTTGGAGAAGAAACTAAGAGCTATACCTTGATCTGTAGGAAGAGAGAGGGAAAGGCTGGGTCTGGTCTAGGATTTTGAAAACTCAAAGCCCACTTCCAGTGACACACTTCCTCTAACAGAGCCACACCTCCTAATCACTTCAAGCAGCTCATCAAGTGGGGACTAAGCTTACAAATCTATTGGTGGCTATTCCCATTTAAACCATCACAGTAGTGTTGAAGTTGAAAGTACTAAGAACCACCTTTGCCATATACCAGCTGTTCTTTGAAGAAGCAGTCCACTATAAATTTCCATCTCTGTAGACTGTTGGTAGGACTGTATGAGGAAGAATGGTATGTGTGGTAGTCATGCCTGATGTTCCTGCTATTATTACTGTGAAGTGTGAAAACAGTCCTTAGATGGAACCAACCGTCTTATTAAATAAGAAACACAGAACCAATGCAAAGAAGAAAGCCAAGAGATCAGAGCTAAAAGCCTTACCCACCTCCTGAAGCTAGCCAAGAGACCTCTCCAAAATAGGGCTAATTCCTGTGTGTTTGTCTTTATATAGTCTTTCTGTTCTGCCTTCTCATTGGTTGTAAACCCAAACACATGACTTCCTCATCACTGCCTGTATGAACAGCCCTCCAGGCCTTCTATGATATTGAGATTAAAGGTGTGTGTCTCCAGTGCTGGCTGTATCCTTGACCACACAGAGATCTACCTAGCTCTTCTACCAAGTGCTGGGATTAAAGGCGTGTGCCATGAATGCCAAGCTCTGCTATGGCTTGCTATTAGCTCTGACCCCCAAGCAACTTTATTTATTAACATACAAATATAATCACATTTCAGTACAAATAAAACACCACCATACAGTTCCTTTTTCGATTATTGTATGTCTTATATGTATATCTTTTGGTGATATTGATAGTCGTGTTGTCTCAGCATTTTCACCAAACTCACGGGTGGTTTATATGATTTTACAAGATGTCAGTAGCGTATCAGGTATAGCTTGTATATTTTTGACCTTTTCAGCTTGACTAATGCATTCAATTGTTCTCTTATTGGAAACATTGACTAATATTCAATTACTATCTTATTGGAAATAGAAAAGCCAGCTGGGGAATGGTAGAATGCATTGGTCAAACAGTTTAAAGACTGACTTTCTACTTCATTGCTCTGCTGTAATTTTATATTTTCTCAAGACACATAATATTTTCATTTAATAGACTATTGAAACAGGGAAAAATGCTTCTCACTCAACTAGCTTCACTTACTCTCTGTGGAGTGTATGGCCAGGGATATCTAGTGGTCCAGTATTTTTCTATGAGTGTTCAAGTATCTGCATTTGGGGAAGTGCTATCATATCTACCAGGGTATTAAGAGCAAATAATTCAGGTGATGATCTAATATTCTCTTTGTTATTTGTAGATATAGTTTTCTCATAGTGCACAACAGTATATCCCCATCCCATACCACCTTAAATTCTGCCATTTGTGGCAAAGAAGAAAAAAAAAATAACAACAAGTTGCTACTATGTCTCTGGTCCTCAGACTCCCAAAATTAAGATTATCATCTTGGACAAATGTATAAATTTTCTCCTTTGACCCCTGTCTTAAGGGAAGAGCAGAGATTGTAGCATCTCTTTCATTTATTCACTATACTTCTGGAAGGAGCAGGAAATTTGTGCTGTTTCCATAGAGAAAATCCAACTAGTAAGCTGTAGTTTGGACAAGCTGAGAAGTCTAAAGTGTTGTGACTCCTCCAAGCCCTTCTTAAATGAGTGAGCAGACCATAAGGCCCACCCTGGAGCTATCAGTGGAACATAGTATATGAGATCTGCCTGTAAATGACACATCTTCACTGACTGCTTCATCTAGTGCTGTGCTGGATAAAGTAGTACTAATATGGGGGGAAATTTGTATACTCTCTGCAACTTCAAGGGAAGGCAACCAAGACTCCAGGCCTACCATCATTATAGTCATCTGCACAAATGAGGACCTTGATGGCTGAACCACTGAACAGTAGTCTGAGACCTTCAAAGCTTAAAATCCAATGTTCTTTCAAACCTGGAGTGGAAAGAAATTCATGAACCCCAGCTATAACTGAGGAGATATTGACAGTTTTTAGCATTTGGCAAAGGTAGAGTGAGTTTTCTTGAAGAGTATGGCACCTAGTTGATGGACCCTGCTTCAGTGGATGACCATGTTTAGATTAGATCAGATTTGGTGGGTTATTAAAAAGGAAAAAGGAAGACACAATGTTGAGAGGGTGTAGGGAGTTGGAGGTGAATATGATCACAACTCATTGTGTGGAATTCACAAAGTAAAAAATAATAAGGCTAATTCCCAAAAATGCTAAAACAAAATAAGGCAAAGCATGTTCTTTTCATGGTCAAAGAGACTGTGGCAGAGATCTTTTCACAAATTCTGGTCCTTAACCATTTCCCTGAATACTATTTCCAGAAGCCATGTGGTTTCCTGAAGAAAATATAGCAAACTGAAAGAGCTACATGGTCCACAGCCCTCTCTCAGTTTCTTCATTATTTTTACTTGCCTGGAATAAAATAGTCCCTGGAGGCCCTGAGGCCATCCTGGTACTATGGAAAGAAGTCAACTTGCTGATAATAGAAGAGCAGAAAAGACAGAAGAATAGTGCTTGTAGGAAGTTATTGAATTAGCCTTGAACAGTTTAACCTCCAACAGATGGTCTGAGATAATCTGAGAATTGAATTCGTAGAATTCATTTTAGTTTAACGCCCCCTGTGGTTGGTGGATATTCTCTTCCTGGCAGTTAAACACATTACTAAGGAGCAGGAACACTGTATAATCTTGTCCTCACTGTTTACATTCTCATATAGCACTGCCAAGAGGCTGCCTACATTGATCCTGTACAGTGTGAGCTGGGTGGAGCTCCTCCCTGCCTGACCACATCACATTAACTTTTTTTCTGTTCTTGCCTCAGGCTCATCACTAGGTCTTCATACACTTCACCTCTGACCTTGCCATTACCTCCTGGGTTAGCCAAAACCATCTCTTCTTCTTCTTCTGAGTTTCAATTTAAATGTTGCTGACCAGGAAAGCAATTCATGGATATTCTAGTCTCTGTTTTTTACTTTTGTCCTTCTCTTTATTTTTCTCAAAATACTCATTAGAGATACAAGCAAATAATTATATGTTTCAAAGTGTGAGATTTTTTTTTGCTTGTTTTCAAGATAGTAAGTAGGCCTGAATGTTTTGTTTATGGTAGTACATAGGAGGTTTGTGATAGGAACTCAATTTGGTGAATAAGCTCTAGCATGGACTGTTAATAGATGTATAATAAACTCAGTTGTGTATTTCTTAAGCGAAGGAGTACTGACTGTTCAATAGAGTTAAGAGCGAGGCCACCATAGTTCATTGAGGATGAGGACTTTTTTGTTTATCTACAAAGATTTTATAGCTGCTTTTCCAAGTGATTTAGTTGTGGCAATGGGCAGGGTCCTCATTGGACATAGGTGGGAGACAGCATGGACTACTGCTCTGAGAACAGTTTGTCTTGAGTATGAGGAAAAGCCTTTACTCCAAAGTCCCAACCTCCAAAACCATTTAACAAGTGTTCTGCTGTGCTGGAGAGACTTTCTCCAGGGATACCCAGATCTGCCAAGCGTGATTTCCCACCACAGTTTTAATCTTTGGGGGAAAATGGGACATGATAAATTATAAACATTATTTCCCAAAAGAGGATTTCATTTCTTTAACAATTTATAACCCTCAAATAACAAAATACAACTATTTAGGGATCAGTGTCATATTTCAATGGCTTTTCCAGCTGTTACCCAATTGTGTGCGTTCTGGAGCAATTTTTTCTTCCAACTGTAAACCTACCACTTATGCACAGCAATTGGGAAACAGCCAGTGGTTAGCTGCTTCAGGTATGCAGCCTACACATGGTTGACACACTCACTCACTAGGAGAGGGTAAGGAAACCATCTCTGTTCTCTACTTTCTTGTGTTTGGTTACATATGCCTTCTGCCAGCTCATAAAAAGAATTCAGTGGGGTGGCCCCAGTTTGAGCATTTGTTGGCTGATGTTCTGTTCCCTGAGGAATATGCTGTTCATTCTACATAGAATGGATGAGGCTGAATGTTTACATCACGACCTGTGTTCCTGTGTACTTGTCACTGCTGCTGAACCCTAGACCCACAGAAGGAATCCCTAGAAGTATTTAGAGATGCAAGAAAGTGACAGATGGTTTTCTATGTATGTGTGCCAAGGGCAAGTCACATCATAAAGCTAAAATTATATGTTCAAATTCTTTGATTGTGATAATATAATTGTTATTAATATGTAGAAATATCATTTATCATTCTGATATAGTAAACTTGGTGTTTTCAGACATTTCTTTTGCTCTTAATTATATTGTAAATTTTATTCCTTTTCTGAAATCTATGGGTTTTGTTTAAAAATAATAATAACCATTATATTGAGTCTCTCTTGCTTACCTGTATCTCTTCCCATTTCCACTTGTACTTTCTCTTAACAGGTTAGCTTCTTTCTTTTGTCTCTTTTCACCCTTTGTATACAGAGCATCCAGCCTGAGTCTCCTTCCTTACCAGCTTTGCTTCCTATATTTCTCTGAGTGTGGGAAGACCCTGGCCCCCTGAGGAATCTCTGGGAATGAGGTTTTCATAGGCAGGTTTATCCCATGCACCTTCAGAAACTGCACATTTCCCTTACTGCCACAGCATCCACTATCCAAGGCCTTGACTTTGGGTTTTAGTCACAATCCTGCCATTAGGGATTACAAGCTGACGTGGACAAAATTCCACTGTAAAAAGACTCAGGGTTTCTTACACAGATGGGCAGCAGCTGATCAGAGCACTTGAGCCTGGGGCAGATGGAGGATCCTCTCATCAACACAAAATCGCCATATCAACAATACAGTTCCAGCAGGAATGTCCTGCAATGGCCCAAGAGTTGGGGGTGGATATTGCTTTCCAGGAGGACATGGCCAGGGCAGCAAGCCAGATGCTGGCAGATGAGTCAGCTTGGAAAGTGATCTGGCTATGACAGAGTGGGAGAGCAGAAAACAGAAGGAGAAAACAGAAGGAGTAGTCAGGAGTCAACAGGTGAGCTGAGCAGCAGAAAGGGGGACACATTCTCATAGCAGGTGGTGGAACAGATGGGAGAGCTAGAGATAGGCAGCAGGTGGGCAGCTCAGCAGGTGAGAGACAAGAGTGAAGCAGTGTTAGAGCACCAGCTAGGGGTATAGGGGTGGGGATGTGTGCAATGGAGGGGCAGCAGACAGGGGACACTGGGGCAGGGGAAGCAGCCTGGAGCTCTTTGATCCATCCTGGCTACACATGCTGTTTGAGAAAATGTGGTGGCCACAGGTGCCAAAGTGCAATCTGTTCTTCCAGGTTATTGATCTGTTTTGAAAGGAAATGACATAGGATGGATGGAATTATATTCACCTTAGAAGAAAAACTTTTAGATTTCTTTTTGTTTCCGTGATTTTCAAAATGACAAAGGAAGCAGGGGAGGCAGGATCACTGGGCAGAAGGGAAGAATCTGGGCAAAACAACTTTCTAAGGGACAATTAACAGTGAGTGTCCTTCCTTAAAGCCCTTAAAGTGAATCAAAGAAAGTACTTGGCCTTTAAAGAAATGGCCATGGCATAAAGATGACTAGGAGGTAAGACCATAGTGGGGCAGAGCCCTGAAGGCAGTTCTGCTGTGCTGACACTGGAACTGTTTGTCACCTGCACAGGCCTGGCTCATCTGCTGGGCACATCTGCTGGGCACATGTGGAGAAGAGGGCACTTCCTGGGGCAGAATGGTATCCTTAGTACACATGTTTGGAGTGCTAGGCTGGTACTTTGGTGCCTCACATCCCTGAGCTGTGCTACCAAAGTCATGGTTCCACACCAAACTCTTTCCCCACATTGGCATGAGAGATAGACCAGTCTTATCAGAACCTCTGTACCTTCAGCTGGTAGATGGCTAGTGTGGCTAGGGACATTGAGGACAGTTTACAAGATCTAGAGCTGTGTCCACAGAAGGCAAGCTCTTCAATATGGAGAGGCTCAGTGGCATTCTGAGATGTTTGGGTTCCCTCATGTGACTTGAAGAAATAAAATCAATAGAAGAAGAATAATGGGTGAAGACAACCACAAAACTATTCCTGGTGTGAACCAGATACACAGAAGAGACTGGGATAGAGAGTTCAAGGAGAAGAACATGGCTGAAACCTGTGTGTTTACAGTTTTACTAGCCACTTGCTTAACCAGCAGCTCCACAGATATTTGGCTATGTGTACTTTAAAGATGTGAACATGAGACTTGCCTTGAGCACAGGGTAGAGCTATAATTCCAACACGAGTCTTTGACCTGGAAAAGATGGAACACTTCTGGCTAAAGTCAAAGGCAGATGATTGAAGAAGATGAATTGGACCTACATGAACAGCTGAAGCTGCAGATATGAAAGTCATAAATATCAGCAATTGACCAGAGACACTTAGGACATAGGTACCAATGCACATGGGTATGAAGACAGATCATATCAACCATAGTGTCTGAGCTCTCCCTGCATGATGGGAAGCACCCAGGGAACCTGACTGGGACAAAAAGCATCTGTCAGGAATTATGCCTATTCCTCAATGTTTACATGTCACAGGCATTCTTTCACATTTGAGTCAGCATCTCAAATGAAAGGTAATGACCCCTCCAAAAGTATCCTCTCAAAGGCACTGGACTATTTAACCACTGTATTTTGCATAGTTTCTGAACCCTGGTGTAGCCAGAAGTTTTCCTGTGTCCTACTTGGTCCGCAGCTGCTCAGACCCAAATAAATACAGAGGCTTATATTATTTTTAAACTATATGGCCTAATGGTGCAGGCTTCTTTCTAGCTATCTCTTACATCTTAAATTAATCCATTTATATAAATCTATACTTTGCCTCATGGCTTGTGGCTTACTAGGACTTTATATTTTGGTTCTGGTGGCAGCTAGCAGCATCTCATGCTCTGTCTTTCTCCTTCCTCTCTTTCCAGTTAGAATGTCCTGCATAACCTTATTCTATCTCAGCATTGGCCAAACAGCTTCATTTATCAACCAATCAGAGCAATACATATTCACAGCATACCGAATGATATCACCCATCATTTCCCCTTTTCCTTCTATTCAAAAGGAAGGTTTCAACTTCAGCATAGTAAAATTACATATAACAAAACAGTTACCAAGCAAGAATTACAATTATATTATCTAGTCTATTTGTATTTGGCAAAATTAAAGAACATATCCTATCTATCCTATATTTGTGAGTCTAAGGTTTCATATCTACCTTATCTCTTATCATAACCAAACAAAACCATAATTATAACTATCTAGTCTTCAGCTACATCAATGACCTCAGAAGGATACAATATTATCTAAGCAAACAGGAAGAGCATTGTAAACAACTTCTAAAAATCTAGAATGACAGAGACAGCTGGCTGCCTGGACAATCACCCAAAGGTCCTCTGCAATGTTGCGGCATCCTTCTTTAGCCTATAGACCTAGAGTTTCTCAGTTGCTTCTCTCTGTGTCCTATAGAATCAGTTTCTTCTGCAAAGTAGGAACCTGAAGGACTATCTTGCCTTGCAAAATCCAGTGGTCACCTTCCTATGGGTTCTCCATGTAGAGTTTATACAACATACTGTCAATCAGTCAACACAAGGGCACTTTTTTGCCCAATGGCTAACTTTTGCCACAAAGAAAAAAAATTCCACAATGAGTTTCTTCAATGCCCATCATCCTCTTTGAAGTAATTGGTACTGCCAGGAACAGACATGTCTCATTGTCCACAAAAGTCTAAGTTTTTAAAACATTTTAAATGCCATATTCTGTAAGTCTTTGAAATGTTTGAAGATTACCTACCTAACTGAAATGTATCAATGTATACCTAAAAACCTCAACATGACTATGAGTTTGACTATCATAGAAGATTAATTATTAATCTGTATTTCCTAATTATCCATTACAATATAAGTGAGCTACACAACCATAATACTTTATATAAGAGTAGAAATATACGTACAGTATAACAAAATTAACTTTAAATTTGTAATAAACTAAAATCTATAGCAATGTAAAACATTTTATATAAGTTGTTGCTCTTTAAAAGTAGATTCAATAATCTACCCTTTCATCCTGTCATATCTATATCTATCTATATCTATCTATCTATCTATCTATCTATCTATCTATCTATCTCTCTATATATATTCTATCCCTTTTTCTTTAGAAAGAGATCGACTATGACCAATAACAATTTGTAACCAAACCCTAAACAAAGAAAAATATCCATAATCCAGTTTTGGGGAATGTCGGCATGTTTTCTAGGCTACTTCTGCTGATAGGGGGTGTTAGTAGTCTTATAGGGATCCTGAGGAAATTAGAGATAATAGTCAAGTCCTGGGAAGACCAGTTATAAATTTTGTTGATAGGTACCATCTGTTAGTGTTCAGGAGGTCTGGCTTGATCAAATCTGATCCATTTAACCTAGAACAAATCCATAGCCTCTTGCTTCCCATGGAAACAAAAGCAGAGCTTCCTCTCCAAAGCAACATATACTTAGATCCAAATTTTGAAGTCAAGATACCTTTAAAATACGCATGTTGGTTTAACTGAGCAGTCTTTATAATTAAATGTCTTTCTGCAGTTAAAAATCCCAAAGACAATATAATCCAGACTCTCTGTGTGATTTCCATCTTTACATGGCTTATTCTTCATATTACTTTTACTTTCTCTTTAAAGACTTTATTTTTTTTTCTTCTTTTTTTTTTTTTTTTTTTTTTGGTTTTTCCGAGACGGGGTTTCTCTGTGTAGCTTTGCACCTTTCCTGGGACTCACTTGTTAGTCCAGGCTGGCCTCGAACTCACAGAGATCCGCCTGGCTCTGCCTCCCAAGTGCTCGGATTAAAGGCGTGCGCCACCACCGCCCGGCAAGACTTTATTTTTTTTAAAACATTCTATTTAGTGATATAACCGTCTATATTTCTTTTCCTCTCTCTTCCAAGCCTACATACATTTTTACACACATTGTAAACTGTGTGTAAACATTGTAAACTGGTTATAACATCTGAATCTGTCTTATTATGAATCTATTGCTTTAAACTACAGAATGACTAGAACTGAAATGACAGCTTTGGCTGCTGGCTCCACGCACCTCTGCTTCCCAACATGGTGGAACCATGTTTTACCACCAGCTCTGGGAACAATGCTCACCACCAACTCTGGGAAGCAGTGGGTCTATGCTTCCATCCAGTAGCATGTAGCCCCAAAACATTTTCTTTCTTTCCTTTTTATTTGACTATACTAGCTTTCTCTTTTGAACTTATGCAGCAGTGAATTAGATATGAAAGGAAGAGAAATATTGCTTTTTCCATCCTTTTTTTGTGTGTAAGGCCCTGAGTTTCTATTCATGGAGTGGCACTTGATCTGTGTAGCTCAGCAAGATCTTTTTCTTTAAAAAAATAAAATAAAACAAAACTAAAACCCCCCTTTCAGTTTCGTGGAGCATTAAAGGAGTGAAACACACAGAAGAAATTGTCACCTTCACAGATCCATATGCCACTAACACTGTGCATTGTGATTTAGACCTCTGGCTGCCATTCTGCCCTTGAAATTATTGAAGGTGTGCTGCCAACAGATTCTGTCATCCTGATTCCCATTTCTCCTGGCCAGTCTCCTGTTGACTTGTCTTGTGTGCTACCAAGATCTTTGGGGTTGGCAAAACGTCTACACTGTATCTCCCTGTCTGTATACATACAAACAGGGCTTAATAGAAAACTGCCCTCTGAAGGCCCTTACTGTTCCAGGTTTTCTTTGCTTTTGTTCTCTTTTGCATTTTCTGTTCCTCTCAATTCCTTTTTGTTCTCTGGATCTAGGAAGCAGGATGAAATGTTGCAGAAAATTTAAAAAGAGAGGGTTAATGAGTGGGAGAATTATGAGAAGGAACACCTAAAGTCTACTATGAGAGCTCATGCCAAGTTGCCAAGTGCAGTGCTGAAGTGAAAGGCTTTCAGGTCCTAGAGAATGTAGTCTGGGGCTGGAGGGATAGCTCAGCAGTTAAAGGCTAGGCTCACAACCAAAAATATAAGAGAGTCTACTCTGGAGGTTTTTTGGTAGGGGAGGATATGGTCTGAGACTTCCCTGGCTCAAGATGGAAAGAGCATCAGTTGAGAAATTCACATAGATTTTTTTTTAAACTGTCTCCTCCATACCAAACTTTTTCCAAGAAAAAAAATCCAACATGTATGTATATATATACATATATATATAATGTACTGCTAGAGATTAAACCTAATTCTAAGCAAGCACTTTAGCACCAAAAATCATTCTTTGCCCAGAACACATATTTCAAATCAAATGAGTTTTTTCCCCATTGGACTAGTTGAACCCTCTGAGACCTACACTACCAGAATTTCTCACTCCATGATCCTCCTGTGTATTTACAGAAATGTTTCTTAGCAGGGACCAGGCTCAGGAACGAAATACTATGATATAAGTGACAGAATAATTTGAAGAATCTGGATCCAGTGGCTCACTGACATGGTCTCTAAATAGAAGCCTAAGGGACTAAGACTGCTGGATGCCTGCATCAGGGTCTAGTAAAAGTCAGATATCCGGAAGGCAGGAGTGTAAGAGAGATGCTGGACTCTGTGCATTCTCGGGAATAGTCACTGTGCTGTCTATTCTGCAAGCAGTAGTGCTCTACAGACTAATCTGAGGAACAGTTCAGAAATACATCAGCAAACTAAATTACAAAAAACCAAATGGGGCCAAGACTCAACTAGTTAGCAAGATGTGGCAATGACTTTCACTTTAGAGTAGCACTGAGAGTGAAGACTGAAGTGTACCTTTGGATGGCCACTTTGCATTTTAACTTCAAATGAGAGCAGGAAGACTGAGCTTTATTCACACCATCTGGCAGTGAGCTCAACACAGAGCTAACTCACTTCCACAAGCATGGAGATGGGCCCAGGTAAAGGACACACATACTAGAAATACCATGTGCTCACTACAGATCACAGAGGGACCAGGGTGGATAAAGGTCATCCAGCAATTATAACAGTTATTCCCTGGGTCAAACTTAATTCCAAAATGTTAAAGATAAAAGACTTGAGACAGAAACTGGAAAATAAATAAATGAAGAAGCCCTGAGAAAGTAGTTTGGAGGCTTTCTGGATATTTTCTTGGGCTTCCCATATTTAGTTTCCAGGGTATGTAATTTCATAGAGTCAGTGCTAAATTAAGTTAATTCTCTTCACACTAACATGCTAAGCTTATTTTGTATGAAGTACATGTGAAAAAGTAAAGAAACAAACTAAATATTCTTAAGAACAAAAGGAACTGTTATTCTGAGGTTTTGGGTAATGAGAAGTAAAAATGTCTCCTAAAGCATTGAAACTTCAGGAAGTGTGCTGCAGTCTTCAGTTCTATGGCAAAGTGCTGGGCAGCCTCACTACATCCACTGTATATACTCTTCCTGGGGCCCAGGTGGGGCAGTCTGCATATATTAGCTAATCACTGAGGACACTTAATACAGTTCACAAGAAAGATCTCTCCAATTTGTGGTTGACCCAGTGGAACCTGTTTGAGGAATGAAGCTATTCTCAAAAGCCAATGTCCAGCCAAATAGCCCTTTCAGATCAAGGGTACATGTTTTCTGTCTGAATGTGCTTCTTGAGATTGGGCATCTGTTTGGCAGACAGACACACATAGAACAGCTAATGGACCTTTTTATTTCCTTCCTTCCTTCCTTCCTTCCTTCCTTCCTTCCTTCCTTCCTTCCTTCCTTCCTTCCTTTCTCCCTCCCTCCCTCCCTCCCTCCTTCCCTCCCTTTCTTTCTTTTTTTGCATGATGCTACATGGTTTTCATAGTGGCCTTAAGTTTCTCTGCTGTTCATGGCCACTATAGTCCTGTGGAAAACATACTACATGGTTTTTTTTTTTTTCATGGTTCTAATGTGAGTGGATTGCAAATTATAAGGAAGCATTGTATGTAAGGGGAAATTAGTATATAGACCAGGGGTCAGGAAAGAAGACAAGAGTGTGAAAGATTTACATCTTGTCAAGAGAAAGGTGTGCACAGACTTGAACAGGCTCCAGCAATGGCTATTCTAAGAAACAAAGGAAATCTGCAGACAAAATTCTGGATTGTTTGGAGAAGAAAGCAAGAAGACTTATAAAGATACAGTTATGCCCCAGTGAAGATTTCTAAGGTGTGTAAGCCAGGCATCTGCCTCTCCAACAGTTCACACTAGTAACAATATGAACACAGATTGCAACTATGAGCCTCCAAGGTTTAATTCTGACCCTGAAGGCCTACAAGCCCATGTGTCCTTGATTCCTAACTTCCTTTTTGTTTAGATTCTAAACAAAATATTGTATTAATAAATCACATTTGAGACAATGAAGCATTCTGCTAAGATGCTGAAGTGTCTCAGAACCCCAAATTCCCTGAATTTAAATGTAAATAATACACAATAAGATATTTGTGGTGGTTTGAATGGGATGTGCCCCACAAGTCTCAGGCATTTGAATACTTGGCCTCCAGCTGGTGACTAGGAAGATTAGGAGGTATGACACTGCGGGAAGAGTACATCACTGAAGGCCAGCTTTGAGATTTCAAAAGTCACACCAGTTCAAGTTTGCTTTCTGCTTCCTATTTGAGGTTTGAAATGTAAGCTCTCAGCTGCTCCTCTAGCCACCTACCTCCCACTAATTCTGTTCTGGCATTGTGGACTCTAACTCTCTGGAACCATAAGACCAAAAGTAAACTCATTGTTTTTATGCTAGCTTGGTCACACAGTTTTATCATAGGAATAGAAAAGAAACTAGGACAGCATCTAAGCAGTTTCTACCAACAACTTATATGTAAGTAACATATAGTAAGACATAAGCACTATCATGTTATGTCTTCATCTTGTCCTCATGCTTCCATAACATCTAGCAATAGCAAGATATCATTCAACTGCTGCATGAAATGGCTGAATAAATGTCGATGCCTGTGTGTTAAAGGTGTTGTCATCAGACTGTGACAGTTCAGGGAGGTAGTAGTGATGGTTTTTAAAATGATAAGCAATGCTGGTTACCAGCGCTGGTTATGAGCCATGACAAAGCCCAGTATGAGAGCTTTATTGGGGGGGGCACAGAAGAACCAGGCCTGGGGGAGATGCATGTGCAGAGAGCAGAGAGAAAGATGGTGGGGGAAAGAGAGGACAGAACAGAAAGAGGGTGGGGTCTGTGTCTGGCTCTTTAAGGATTCTTGTGCATATGCGCAGGTGGGCTTATGGAGCTATGCCATGCATGCGCAGATTGCATGACCATACTGAGCACATAGCACGCAATCACCAGTGCACACTGATGATGTAAGACACAAGACCCCTTGTAGTCATGCAGCTTGAGCATGGCAGAATCCCAACATTCCAGATGTTTTGCTTATTATAAAAAGTGGGTGACAGAAACAGGGGCATTATTTCTCCCGGAAAAACTGCTTCCAGCTGAGATGCTGGGCATTGGTTGACTCTTGGGGGGAGTGTAGAAGGGGGCTTCTAAGATAGTCAGGCATCCTGGGATAGTGGTCTGCCATCTGCTGTCCTGGAGCTGTCCATCTGTCCCAGCTTAGAGGTCCGTGACTGCTTGTGTCTGGGAGAGCAGCAGTGAGACAGAGAGAACTTAGAAAAAAGAATTATTATTTTTATTTTTTCTTTTGGAGGGGGTCCCAGGCTAAGGTAGGATCCCAGGCTGAGGTGGGCAGAGAAGGGGGTCCCAGGTCCCAGAAAGTTTGGTTTATACTTATTCTGAAGCAGATCCAGTCCATCTGAATGAATTCAAGCTGGTTTCTGAAGCTTAGGGATAACTATAGGGAGGTGTTACCTAGTGATAGAAGGGTTCTGGGTGTCCCAGACTTTGGGATCCACCTGAGAGGCTGGCAAGGGAAATGAACTGTTAGAGTTAGTAGAGTGGGTGATCAGGAGGAGAAGAGGAGCTACTGGCGAGTCTGGAGTGAGGTGAACATGGGGAGCAAATAAAATAGATGCTCCCAGTTTGGCTAAGAAATCTCTTCTCATTATAGGTACAGGACAGGTTGGCACCACTAAAAATGTGTTTGTAAGAGGAATGCCCCTGAAAATACAATTAAGTGGTGAGTTCTGATAGGTAAGTAAGGCTGCCCCTCTACCCTGACAATCGGGAGACAAGGAGTGGTCAGGCCCTAAAACTCCCTCAGGACTGAGTAGGTGGTTCCGGTGTCCATAAGGAAAGAGATGGACTGTCCAGCTACTATTACCTGGGTTCCTGGTGTGAGATGGGCGTGGACAGGCCGGGAACCGGGCAGCTTCAGTCATCCTCCATCAAAGACAATCCCAAGAGATCAGTCCCAGGGGTGATCCTGATTTGATGACCTCATGACACCAGATGTATGAGGGCAGTCAACAGACCAATGCCCCTCTAGGTGCACCTCGGACAAGGCTCCAGTCGTGGCCCATGGGGGGCCTGGCAGGGAGCAATGCAAGCCCGAGCCCAGTGACCTTCTTGCCCACACTTGAAGCAAAGATCCAGTAGCCTTTGGGGAGCTGGTCTGACAGTGTGTGCCAGCATTTGGTATTTTTGCTTTTGAACCTTCTCATCTCTCATGCCACCACCAACAGTTCAGCCTGTGGGGTCAAGGGGCCTTTCTCCAAACATTTAAACTTAACCCTAATGTTGGGGAAACTCTGTGAGACAAAGTGTTTCATAGGTAACTGCCTGTCCTCTGAGCTTTTAGGGTCTAAGCTGGTATATATTGAAGGAGGGCCTTCATAAACCATTCTAGGAAATTAAATGGATTTTCATCTTTATCTTGAATCATGGTTTATAACTTTTCATACTTCAATGGCTTTATGGCAGCCTTACATAGGCCTGCCAGGAGGCAGGTGATAAATCTGTCTCTGGCTAGTGGCCTGCCCTGGGTATTATAATCCCAATGTGGGTCCCAGTCGGGAAGTGCTTTGGCCCCTGGTGGGTGGGTGGGGTTAGTCGGGTGTGTCTCATCTGTATGTGTTCTTGCCTGTTCCCAAATGCGCCTGTGCTCCTCAGGAAGTAGGTTATTAGAAAGTATCATATATACATCATGAAAGGTAAGATTATAAGGTTGAGTAATATATTGAAATTGTCTAATAAAGGAAGTAGAATTAGAAGTATAGGAACCCAGTTTTTGTTCTGTCTGAGAGAGTTCTGAAAGAGAGAATGAGACATGAACTTTTGGAAGGACCTGGTACCAGAGGAGAAGAGGAAGCTAGGAGGAGCAGTGGCAACCCTGGTGGTGGGGGTAGGAGCAAAAGCAGCAGTGGAATCAGGAGCGAAAGGTCAGAAAAGTGGAGGTTCATTGGCCGGGTCTAGAGTCAGAGGTTCCTCGGGTTCAGGATTAATAGCTAGAAGCAGTGAGCAGGAGAGAAGGAATCAAGAAGGGAAGATTTAGAGCTTAGATAGAAAATAGCCTGAATATAGGGTAACGACTCTTTCCAATTGCCTGTTCGCTGGCAGAAGTTAGAAGTTCCCGTAAAGTAAAGGAGCTGCCAGGCAGCCAGCTTTCGTTATTATCTAAAGCATACTTGGGCCATTTCTTAGTACAGAGCTTAGGGATCTTTAAGTAAGGCATGAAGCTGAGAGGTTTCAGAGTTTCCAGAACACATCCTAGTGGGGAGGTGGGACTGATGGGACTGGAAGACTTATTTCTAATGTCTGTAGCAGAGAGTAAAAGAAAAAAAAAAAAAGAATAAACGCAATGACCCAAGGTCAAAGTTCCGGGAGTCCCCAGGACTAAGAGTGGGTCTATAAATGGGCACAGGTCACTGGCACGCTTTGCCAAGTGGGGGTAAGAGCCTAGGCTTGTGCAAGTGGGGCCTCCTCGAGAGTCCTACAGTATTTACCGCCTCATCAGGCCAGTGAAATGTGTAGGCTGGATGCAGCCAGAGGACGCAGTGGGTCCAACAGCGAGAAATAAATCTCAAAGTGCAGACATGGGAAATTGATAGAAACCTGAGCCAGCATTAGGGATTGGCTATAGCCAGTGAAGGCCATGGCCGGGGGTGCCCCCAGCCTCAGAGACAGCAATAGGGTGCGTGATGATCAACAGTCATTCCCATGGGTCCAAGAGGCTGTTTACGCTGGCTGGAAGGGGTTAACTCACCAATCAGAAGGCGGGTGTTGTGTGCAGCAGTCCGGCGGCCAGGCAAATGAAAGGTGGGCTGTCATAGTCAGGGCAGAACCGCAGCATAGATTTCCAGGCTCAGAGTGCTGGGAGGGCACCCGAGTCATAGCACTAATGATGGTTTTAAAAATGATAAGCGGCGCTGGTTACCGGCACTGGTTTTGAGCCATGACAAAGCCAAATATCAGAGCTTTATTAGGAAGGGGGGGGGGGCAACCAGACACACATGCAGAGAGCAAGGGATAGAGAGAAAGATGGTGAGGGAACAGAGAACAGAGAGAGGGTGGGATCTGTGTCCAACTCTTAAAGGATTCTCATGCACATGCTCAGGTGGGCTTACAGAGCTACGCCATGCATGCGCAGATTGTGTGACCACACCATGCACATAGGACACAATCACCAGCCTGCACTGATGACACAAGACCCTTTGTAGTTATGCAGCTGGAGTGCAGCAGAATCCCAACAAGTAGGGCACTTATATGGTAGAGTCTCATGGATGGAAGTCTTCAAGGCATGTCTTCAAGGAGAATATGAAGACTCCAACTCCTCTCTCTACATCTCAACTTCCCAGTTACTGTGAGGTAAATAGGCTTCCTTTGCTCTATGCTCCCACTATGATAAATTATCCTACCATAGATCAAAGCCGATGAGAGCCATAAGCCTAAGTGACCCTTGACACACATGCTGCCATATTTGGGTTTCTCTCCTCTTTTCTTAGATCTAGACCTTGCTTAAGTCTCCATAGCACCAGAACCTCTTCTCACAAATACCAGAACCTATTCTCAAATATTAAGTGAATGAGCTGCAGTTAAACAATTAGACAATTAGACAAAAGTAGATAGATAATCCTCAGAGCAACATTTCCTGCTGGCCGAACAGCCCATAATTAAGTCCCTTCCTGCTTGCAGCCCTCATAATTAAGTCCCTTCTTGCTTGCAAACCCCTTTGCCTACCTATATATTCCTTGAGAGAAAAATAAGATTTTGGAGCTTGATCAGACATCCTGTCTTGCTCTCTCATTCTTTGTTTCTCTTGTCCCTCTCATTCACCGGCCCTCCCTTTAGGTCCCAGTTGAAGACCCCGCTGGCCAGGGCACAAAGCAACAGGGCCAAGTGATAATGAACTTCAAATAAATTTTTGCATATCTTAGTTGATAACATATTTCACCCTGTAATTTCATGAGCTGAAATAATCTTTCTCTCCTAAGTCAATCATTTCTATTATACCAGAGTAACATTTCTGACTATAAAGGTCGATCACATCCTAGTGCTTTATCGCATATTACAGTGAAGTCACCTCAATCAGAATGGCCATTATCAAGAAAACAGTTAACAATTAATGCTGGTGAGTATATGGAGAAAGAGGAACCTTATTTGTGTGTGTGTGTGTGTGTGTGTGTGTATGTAAGGGATATGTTTGTTTGTGTGAATAAGGTATGTATATGTGTGTATATACGTGAATAAGGGATGTACATGTGTGTGTATGTGAATAAGGGGTGTGTGTGTATATGTGTAAATAAGGGGTATGTGTGTCTGTGTGTGTAAGGGATATGTGCATGTGTGAGTCAGGGATGTGTGTGTGTGTGTATGTGTGAGTAAGGGATGTGTGTATGTGTGAATAAGGTGTGTGTGTGTGTGTGTGTGTGTGTGTGTGTGTGTGTGTGTGTGTGTTACAAAGTCTCTTTTCTATTTAACCCTGGCTGGCCTGGTACTTGATATGTAGCACAGACTGGCCTTGAACTCATTGTAATCTTCTTGTCTTAGTCTCATAAGTGTTGGGATAGCAGGTGTGCAATACCACACCTAGCCTCTTTAGGAATCATTGTAATTCCTGATTGTTCCTGATATTTTTACAGTAATAGTAACTTTTCCTATAGAAACAATATCATATATACTATTTAGTTGAGTCATATATGTGCACACACTGAGGGAAAAAAGAAGGGAAAGGAAAAAGGACAAAAAGACTGGGCAATTTCCTCAAATATCTCTACTTGTTAGCTTGCTGCTGGAATGCAGATAATGTACTAGTCAAGGTGAAATTGGATGGCATCTTGTAGATGACTGCAGAAGAAAAGAGAAATGTGATAGTTAGCAGAAGAATGGGGGGCCTTTGGGCAGAGAAACAGGAAGATCTTTTAATACAGTGAAAAGGAAATGAACATGCATCTCTCGCAGGACGTAAGAAAAATATTTTCATTAGCTCCTTATACAAAGATACCTCTCCCTCAGTTCCATTGCTATCACTATTTTCTCTCAAAGTTAAAAATAATCCAATGTTCTAAGCATAGAAAGTGAGATGTAGCCCTGGAAAGCCTGAGGTCTAAACAGTGCTTCTCTTCCCTTTCACTGTAAAAAGAACTTGGATGCATTGTCTGGCTAGGTAGGTACTTGATATCCTGCTGGGATCCTAAGGCCATTGGGAAGAGGTCTGTGATATTCAAACTATCACTCTTACAAACTTACTGGAATGAATTTAAAAGCTATTTATTTCAAACTGTAATTGTCATTCAAAATTCAGTATCATGCAATTCAAATGGCAGGATTACTTTTGTTAAGTGCTAAATTAATAGTGTAAAAGTTTTAAGTTCAAATTGTCAAGTAAAATTCCAGTGCTAGGAGTTTGGCATAAAATTTGGAAGTTACAAAAAAAAAAAAAAAAGTAAAGCAAGTTGGGATCCAAATAAAGGAGATGATCATGGGTGCAGGTAGTAGTCAACACATTGGAAAGAGCTTCAGTAAGCACAGGAGGATGGGAGGACTCAAATGGAGGCAGGCTCCAGGCTCTACAGGGGCCATTTGTGCTTCTTCTGTCTCACTGATTGATCTGAAGAAGAGTCATGGGCCTGGAGGCCAGTCTCATTGTGAGTAAAGTTTTCTTTTAAATTTAGCTCCCAAAGTGTGGTGGCATTTACCCTGGATTTCCTTAGCACTGTGAAGGTGGTGTAGCACTTCTGATGTAGTAGCTTTCTTTCCCTCCAGGGGACCTAAAGAGAACATGTGACTTCTGTCTGCTCCTCAGACCCAGACCTTTCTATCAACCACAAGATTTTGTCTTTATAAAACAAAATATTTCATTTTGGTATCATCTAGCATTTCAGCTTCTTCATATAATATGCTGACTTTCTATTTGATTCTTCTGTCAGTTGCTGACTGTGAAGTTTTGTGTTGTGCATTTCCGGATTTCTGCTTTCAGCTCTGTGAGTTTTAGCTTCATATAATTAGCATGGTCAATGCAGCCTTTATAATGTTCCTATTAAATTCATCATTTCATAATTTTCTTGCTCTGAAGTTTTTGTTAGTTTCTTTTGAGGAACATTTAATTTTTAATGAATGTTTATACTTTAATCTACTCTTGTAATCTTTGTCTTTTGTTACATTGCACCATATATGTTTAAAAGATTATTGTTATTTTAGTAGTTGAATATGCTATTCTGTTCTTTTTAAAATATTATTTCTTATAATTTTGACATAATAATATAATTAGATCATTTCCCTGTTCCATGTACTCCATCTAACCCTATACCTCTTCTTGCTCTCTTTAAGTTCATGGCTACTTTTTTTCTTAAATTGTTGTTATATACATACATGTCTATATGTACACAAATATACATACACTGAAACACACACACATATACACACATATATACACATATATATGTATATATATATATGTATACATGTACAAACTGCTTAGTCTGTATGTTACTTGTATGTATAGTTTGAGGGCTGATTATTGGGTACTGGATAACCAATTGGTGTGGTCTTCCTTTGGAAGACCATTTTTCCAGCTCTCATCATCCCTGGGTTGCCTATAGTTCCTTGAGGAGGACTAAGCTCTCATGGTATTTTCACCATCCACTTTGGCATGTCTATTGTCCTTTTCTGATCATGTTTGGACAGTCATGTTGTTGAGAGTTCATGGGTGTAACTTCTATCATTCCTAGGAGACACAATCTCAAGGCAAACACTCTGTTGCTGTGATTCTTACAAACTTTCCATTCTTCTGCAATGAACCCTGAGCTCTAGGTGTGAGAATTTTCTTGTAGCTGTATCTTTTGAGACTGGGTTCCACAACTTTGCATTTTTATTTGTTGTGGTTTTCTGTAGAGGTCTTTATCTTTTGCAAAGAGATGTTTCCTTAATGAGAGTTAAGAACTATAGTTTTCAGTGTTTATAAAGGCAAATATTTGGAATGCAGTTAGGGATTATGCTAGTTTAGTAAAATGATAGTTGTAGATTCTCCTCCAAAATTGATAGCTTCACTAGCCTTGGAAGTTGGCTAGATTTCCAGTGCCAGGCATGATTTTCCTCTTGTTATGTGATTCTTAAGTCCAATTAAACAGTTATTGGTTACTGCAAAGATATGTATACACTACTGTATCCTTTGGACCATGCTGGCTGTTTTTGCGGTTCATAGATATAGCTGGGCAGGAGTATTTGGTTGCTTTCTTCCTTTGGAAGCTTGCATGGTGTCTTCTGGTACCTTGGAAGCTGGTCTTCGGGGAGGAGACTTTCAGGTCATTCTAACCTCAGGGTCCAGCTGGCCCTGTTTCTGAAGTCCCTGGTGTCTCCAGCAATAGGGACTTATCTTCTATCTCTGGGGGCAACTGATGACAGTAGCACTAGCTTGTAATGTTTTGAGATTCTCTTAGAAAACACTGACCAACAGCTCAAAACAAGGTTTTTCATGCCTCATGTTGATATTTTGTTAATGCTCTTGGAGGAAGCAGTATCAACCCAGATGTGAAAATTTCATTTAAACTATATATTTATACACAGAGTTATGTGTATTATGGGTATTTTTAGGTAGATAGTTCATAGTATGAGACCTTATGTCATGTCATGTTATACCCTCCTCCCTTTTTCTTCTATATTTACTTCCCCCTCTAATTGGAGCTCTCTCTTTTTTCCACACTTCATTTCCCTAATCATATCCCCTCTTTATTGTTCCCCTGCCTGGCAATGGTCCCTTTTAATTTTCTTGGTTTCTGCAGTTACTCCAGAATACGTACTCTCATCTTAAGATCTTGTTTATTGTCTATTTTAATGTTCCCTTGTTCATTTCTGATTCTGTCAATTTGGGTCCTCTTTCTTTCTTTTGGTTAGTTAGGCCAAGGGTCTGTCAACCTTGTTTATCTTCTCAAAGAACTAGCCCTTAGATTCATTGTTTTCTTTATTTCTATTTCATTAATTTATGTTCTGATTGTTATTATTTTTTGCCATCACCAATTATTCTTTGGTTTCTATTCAGTTTTATCTTGTTATTCAAAATTTTTAGTTGTACCATTAAGTCATTTATTTGTGCTCTGTTTCTTTTTATTGTTGTTTTTTTGTGTTTTGTTTTTTGTGTTTTTTTTAGCTTAGGTTCTTAAAGCTATGAATTTCCCTCATTGGACCACTTTCAATGTGTCCTAGAGGTTTTGTTGTATTGTGTTTTTATTTTCTTCATTCGGTAGTGAGTTGTTGCATCTTCCTGAGTTTGTGTATTTACTAGAAATGTGTCTACTGTCAATTTTAAGTTGGATTGCATTGTTGTCAAATAGGATATAGTAAAGTTTTTCAATCATTTTGAATTTGTAAAATTTCTTTTGTATTACACAATGTGGTTGATTTTAGAGAAGGATCCATGTATTGCTGAGTAGAATGTATATTCTTTGGTGATTATGTGAAATATTCTGTAAATATCTGTTAAATCCATGTAGCATGAATCTTAAAAGTTCTTATTAATAAAATCAAACCTGAGCCAGGTATTGGGGTGAACTGGAAGATCAGAGAACCAGAACAAGCCACAGCTACCTTACCTCACCGGATCCTCAGCTGGTCTTGTTTCCTCAGACTGGAGGCCTCTGAGTCTTCATCCAGAATGTGTCTCAGCTGAATTCTTCCTGGAAGCCTGAATGCTTAACCAGGCCAAATGCTTAACCAGGCCAAATGCTTCTAGTTTCTGGTCCTCATGCCTTATATACCTTTCTGCTTTCTACCACCACTCCCTGGGATTAAAGGCGTGTGTCACCATGTCTGGCCTTTCCAATGTGGCCTTGAACTCACAGAGATCTAGGCGGATATCTACCTCTGGATTAAAAGTGTAAGTGCCACCATTTTCTAGCCTTTGTATCTAGTGGTTGTTCTGTCTCTGACCCCAGATAAGTTTATTAGGGTGCACAATATTTGGGGGAACACAATACTACCACAGGTCCATTTGATGCATGATATTTCTTTGTTTATTTCTGTCTAGATGAATGTTATTTCTTAATCCATTCAGTCAAATTTTGTCTTTTGATTGGAGACACCTTTGTTACTTAAAGTTATTATTGAAATGTTTGTGCTAATTGCAGTCATTGTGCTGTTGATACTTGGTGGTGTTATTTGTGTTCTTGTGATACTTTGTATTTTAGTAATTAGGCCCTTGTGCTTTTCTTTCCCTCAAGACAGGCTTTCTCTGTGTAACAGCTCTGGTTGTCCTGGAACTCACTTTGTAGTCCAGGCTGGCCTGGAACTCACAGAGATCTGTCTGCCTCTGCTGGAATTAAAGGCTTGCACTACCACATTGGCTTTTTTTTTTTTTTTTTTTAATTTGGTGTCTTGGTTATGTTCTTTCCTCTCTTAAGCCTGAAATACTGTTTTCTGTATTTTCTTTAGGTTTGGTTTATTGGATGTAATTTTTTTTTAGACTATATTACAGAAAGTTTGTCTTTCTCCTTCAGCTATTGCAGATAATTTTGCTGAGCATATTAGTCTAAGTTGGTCCTTATGGTCTTTCAGAATTTAGACTTCATTGTTCCAGGCTCTTCTGACTTTCGAAGTTTCCATTGAGATATCACCCTTACTTATGCTGGGTTTTCCTCTGTATGTAACTTGTATTTTTTTCTTTTTGGGTTTTTCATGTTCCTTGCTTATTTGATCTAGATACTCTACTCATCTTCCTGTTCTGATACTCTATCTTCTGCTTGATTCATTCTATTTGTAAGGCTTTCCTTTGAGTTCCTACTGCAGTTATCACATTTTTCGCTTGATTCATTCTATTTGTAAGGCTTTCCTTTGAGTTCCTACTGCAGTTATCACATTTTTCGCTTCCATCTTCATTTCATCTTGGGTTATCTTCAGTGTTCCTAGCTCTTCATTGAATTCCATTTTTAAATCCTGAGTTGTTTTTATCAGCCATAGTTTTGTTTTATTGATCGTCATTCAGATTTTTATTCTCCTTAAGCTCTTTTTCCTTCATTTCATTGAGCTGTTTCTTTTTGTCTTCTTTAAATACTTTGAATTCTTTGATGAAAGTTTGTGGTAATTATTTTAAATTCTATGTCCTGGTGTATAGACTTTCATATTGACTCTGGAGCACAGGGCTTGAAGTGGAAGATCTCAGCTATGAGGCTCTAAGAGCTAGTCCCTCTTCTTGAAAATCCTGTTGCTAGAAGTTGTTTGGGGCTGGAGGATTCAGGGCAATGAAGCACTGAATGGCCTTCCAATCTGGCTTCATGTGATTTGTGCTTTCTTTTTAGATGCAAGTTTATAGCACATAACATGAAATAGCTTTCAATAAGATGAAAAGTCTCATATACTTTACATTTGGCTTCCCAGCCTACCACATACCACAATCGTGGCATAGCCATCAGAAACTCACACTTGGGGCTCATCAAGTTGGAATTCTAACGTTGCAGTTGTGAACTTGGTGTAATGACATCTGGAGATTATGGTAGAATATAGACTGGACAGTTCCTGGAAAGCCATGCTCATGTCTCTCTCTCTCTCTCTCTCTCTCTCTCTCTCTCTCTCTCACACACACACACACACACACACACACACTGGAGAACAGGCTGTACTCAAGGAAAGGGTTTCTGGGGAAATCATGTAAGGAGCATGACGTGCCACACAGCACCTTTCTCCACAGCTCTTTTGCCAGAATTTCTGAGTTTTTCTCACCTGGGTTTCCAGCTTTTCAGGTGGCTTGCCTGGCCTACTTCTTAAAGTCAGTGCTGCTGGGGATGGGCAAGGCACCTGCTCTCTTAAAAAAGCAGCAGATTGGAGAGATGGCTCAGAGGTTAAGAGCACTGACTGCTCTTCCAGAGGTCCCAAGTTCAACTCCCAGCAACCACATGGTGGCTCACAACCATCTATAATGAGATCTGGTGACCTCTTCTGGTGTGCAGACATACATAGAAACAGAACACTGTATACATAATAAATAAATAAATCTTGAAAAAGAAAGAAAGAAAAGCAGCTATAGCTAAATGACAGCAGCTCCAGGGACTTAGCTCACATTGTGTGTGCAGACATAGAAGCTACCTCCAGGGTCCACATAAGTGTCTTGTAGAGCATTAAGAATGCCTTCCCTGTGTGCCACAGGAGATTCACAGAGCTAAAACCTTTTCCTGGCTCAGAAAATTCTTTACTTGGGTAATTTTGTTGACAGGATAACAAGGAGCTGCCTTGTTTCCAATGATTCTTCATGTTGAGTGTCTCTCCTGAAAAGTAATAATGTTGTGTTGAACACCTGAGAGATAACTCTTTGCTTTCTCTGTCTCCATGCACAGCCCTCTAGTACACTGCTCTCTGATAATGTTACAATCAAACTGAGGAATCACAGAATCTTCTATCATCTTTGTAAAAGTAAAGAACTATTAAAAATTCCCAAAGCTGTAGAAAGAATGGCTGGCATGTTATCCAAGAAAATGTCTTCTTTCCTCTGTGCTGTACATTCTCCTAGTAGAGTCAGCTAAATATGAGTGATTCAGTATAGTAACTGGAGTTCCATAAATTTTCTACAGAGTAATAGAAAATAATGTTGTTCTAGACCCTTAGGGATTATGGAGTATCTGACAGTATCTTAAATCAAACAAGAATTGAGCAATAATATTGAAGCCACCATTGTTATACACATTGAGACATCTATGACTTTGAGTTAGGGATTATTTATAGAACATTCACTTTTTACAGAGGCTAGGCCATCTTGATGACCTCACACTGGAGAAAAGATTGTATATAATATAGATTTACTGTAGGCAGGATATGAAAAATTTATAGAAGAGGTCATTATTCATTTTATGTGTCATGTGGCCACTTCAGGGACATCAAAGACTGTAGCTGATGTTTTCTCCGGTCCTGCCCAGCCCCATGGACCCTGCAGATGCTTATAAAATAATCACTCAGAAGCTTATATCAATTAAAACTGCTCGGCCATTAGCTCAGGCCCACCACTGACTAGCTCTTACATTTAAACTCAGCCCATTTCTGTTAATCTATATGTTACCATGTCTTCTGTGGCTTTATCTATGTGCTGTTACATGCTGCTCCCTGGATGGCAGGATAGCATCTGCTGACTCAGCCTTCCACTTCCCAGAATTCTCTTTGTTTGCTTATCCTGCCTATACTTCCTGCCTGACTACTGGCCAATCAGTGTTTTATTTATCAACCAATCAGAGCAGCACATACACAGCATACAGAACATTCCACAGCACTTCCCCTTTTTTGTCTAATCAAAATGGAAGGTTTTAACTTTAACATAGTAAAATTACATCTAACAAACAGTTATTAAGCAAGAATTACAGTTATAATAACTAGTCTATTTGTACTTGACAAAATTAAAGAAAATATTCTATCTATCCTATATTTTTGAGTCTTAAGTTTTATATCTAATTTATCTTTTATCACAACCAAGGAAAATTATAACTATCTAGTCTTCAACTACATCAAGACCTTAGAAGAATATTACCTAAGTAAACAAGAAGAACATTATAAGCATCTTCCAAAAAATCTAGAATGACAGAGACAGCTGCCTGCCTGGATAGTCATCCAAACTTCTTTTGTAACTTTGGAGCATCCATCTTCAGCCATATAGGCCTAGAGTCTCTCAGTCACTTCTCTCTGTAGAATGTCCGACTGTTTTTTCTGTGAAGCAGGAACATGAAGGACCATTTTGCCTTGCAAAGTTCAGTGGTCACCTTCCAATGGGTCCTGCATGTCCAGGTTATAGAACATATTGTCAAGCAGTCCAGGCAAGAACAGTTTCTTTCCCAAATGGCTATTTTTGCCAAGAAGAAGATAAACTCCATATGGAATGTCTTTGATGCCCATCCTCCTCTATGAAGTAAATTGGTGCTGCTAGGAGCAGACCTGTCTCACTGTCCAGAAAGTCTAAATTTTTAAAACATTTTATATGCCATATTCTGTATGTCTTTGAAGTGTTTGAAGATTACCTATCTATCTAAAATATATCTATGTATACCTAGAAAACTAAACTAACATGACTATAAGTTAGACTGTCATAGATGATGGACTATTAATCTGTATTTCTTAATGATACATTACAATTTTAAATGAGTTGTATACACATAATACTTTAAACAAGAGTAGAACTATATATACAGTATAACAAAATTAACTTTAAATTTGTATCAATAAACTAAAATCCATAGCAATATAAAACATTTCAAACAAGTTGTTGCTCTTTGAAAGTAGGTTCAACTATCCACCCTTTTATCCTATCATATCTGTACCCTATATATCTATATTATATCCCCCTTTCTTCTTTTAGAAAAATATTGAGTATGACCAATAGCAATTTGTAACCAGCAATCTAAACAAAGACAAACATCTATAATCCACTTTTTGGGAATGTGGGCATAGTTTTCTAGGCTACTTCCTGCTGATAAAGGGTGGTGTATTCTTATGGGAATACAAAGAAAAATTTAGGATTATCGACAAGTCCTGACTGGAGTAGTCTGTGAGGCTGTATTCTCTGAGCCAGTTGTCTTGAAGTTGATTTTGGATGTTGGATGATCTGGGCCATGGTGTCACTGGAGACCTTTCAGCGGGTCTTGGTTGATCAAACTATATTAGCAATCCACAGGTTCTCATCTTCTGTGAAAACAAAAGGAGAACCTCTTTTCCAAATCAATGTATCCTTAGACATATATTTTGAAATCAAGATACCTTTAAAATACATATCTTGCTTTAACTCAGTAGCTTTTGCAATCAAATGTCTCTCTGCAGTTAAAAGTCCTAGAGACAACACAATCCAGATTTTCTGTATGATTTCCATCTTTACATGGCTTATTTTTGTTACTTTTACTTTCTCTTTAAATTTTTATTTAAATTATTAAAAATTTAAATATTTATTTTTTAAAAATATCTATTTCTTTAAATAACTGCATATATTACTTTTTTCTCTCTTTCAAGCCTACATGCATTTTTACATACATTGTAAACTGTTTAGAGGTTTAGCCCATCTGAACAGAGGTTTAGCTGTCTTATTGTGAATCTATTGCTTTAAACTGCAGCATTCTCTGCCCACTTCAGCTTCCCAACATGGCAGAACTATGTTTACAGCTAGCTCTAGGAACCATGCTCACTGCCAACTCTGGGAAGCAATAGGTCTGTGCCTCCATCCAGCAGCATGTAGCCCATAAACTTCTTTTTTTTGGGGGGGAGGGCAAAACCTGTATCTACCACGCACCATGTTGCATGGCTTGCAGAAACCTCTGTGTAACTCAGCAGGAATGTGTCATGCTGTAGGTCAAGCCCACACACCATGAACCCATCATAGAGTAGCTCAAGCTCACATGTTGTGGCATCTTGCCACCTACATGAAGCATGAAGGAGGAACCTGTTTGGGGCTGCATTTAGAACTGCTTATTAAGTATTCTCAGGTGTCAGGTGGAAACTTAAGCTGTTGGGTACCATTTGTAGCTGGAAGTTTTCCTGTGTCCTACCTAGTCCTACAGCTGCTCGAACCCAGTTAAACATGCAGAGGCTTATATTACTTACAAACTGTATCTGTATGGTCTATGGCAGGCCTCTTGGTAACTATCTCTTATAGTATAAAGCCGTTTGGTCTATGGCAGGCAGCTTAGAGGCAGACAGGAAATCCAAACAGATAGATAGGAAGAGAAAGGAGAGGCAAAGAGGATTTTGTCAGCCACTGCCGTGAGAAGCAAGATATAATGATACTGGTAAGCCACAAGCCACGTGGCAAGGTATAGATTTATAGAAATGGGTTAATTTAAGATGTAAGAGCTCACTAGCAAGAAGCCTGAGCCAACAGGCCATACAGTTCATAATTAATTAAAGCTTCTGTGTGTTCATTTGGGTCTAAGCAGCTGTCAGACTGCCAGGATTCAGGAGCCAGGTGGGCACAGGAAAACTTTCAGGTACAAAAGACCAAATGTCCCACCTTATTTTTATTCATACCTTAAATGATGGTAAAGTACTAGAATGTGAATTTATCTTTCATTCAGTACTTAATGAGTACTTGCAATATAATATGAACTAGGCTAGTCAAAAGCATTGCTGCTTTGATTGCATTTTTATATTCTAAGAGGTTTCAATTGTTTGTCAGTGCATAGCTATTTCATTTCTAGATAATCAGGCTTACTTGCCTAACCTTCTTTGTAATGTTTGACCTTCATCTTCACCCAGCAGTACATTCCACCATGTTATCTGTGGTAACATTTGGGAGGCAACATCATGGTGAGTGATTGTGACAGAGGAATGAGAGCTACACTAAGAAAGACAGGTGTGTCTGAATTTTCTGGTTAAAGCAATTGTTTTGAAAAGAAGGAATGAAAGAATGCTAAGAATAAGGGTGTAGAGTAGATCACTAAAGTTGGTTAAGAACATAGGAGAGAGTAATAACAGGTTTCTGTTTATACTTGTGCCTTGCAACAGACATAGATGGTTTCTATGTGCTAAAAGTCCAACAACAAAGCAGAATTGAATCTACCAGATTTGATCAAATCTTGTTTGATTCTGTCTCAATCAATTACACTTTGGTGACACATAGGTAAGGTTATTACAAAGTGTGCTTTGAAGAAGCCCCCTGCCTTCCACAACAGAATTGATTTGTAGAAAGTGTTTATATACAAGGTAGATCAAAGAGAGATTTGACTAACTACAGATCCCTCTTTAGTTCTTGGGAATGTTTCCTACAGGAAAGATGAGGACAGCTCATGAGACGCAGGAAGGAAACAAAGCTGATGTATAGAGAAAGGCTGAAACCTACAAGATTTCAGGGGTCCTGTTCAAGCAATGAGCAGACTCTTAGATTGGGAGGGAAGGAACCCTGCTTATCATAGCTCTTTACAGGAAACTAAGCTATGTAGAGGAGGCTTTCCTAACTATTATGCTGCTTTCAAGTGATGCAGAAAGTTTCAGCATTGCAGCTTTCATGAGTCATTGCCAGCACTGTGATGCTTTTTTGATGATGCAACTGCTTTTGAACTAAGCCATGCTCTTGTAAGTAACCCCTCACTCATACTTCTGTGAGTAACCTCAAGAAAAACTCATTCTTCACCAGGTTGAACTTTGGTGCAATCATTATTTGTGTCTATCATGTGTTGCCTGTCTGGGATGTGTAGTCACTTCTCCCTATAATGAAAGTTCACAAATGTTCATATACTAAGCATAGAGTAAGGAGTGGCAGAAAGACTTTCTGGTGCCTTCTTGTTCATACTAAGAATGAAAACTGTAGGCTTGAGTTGCATTTGCAGAAATCTTAGTCACATATGTAATACTCCAGTTCAAAATTATACTTGGTATCATGTTGAAGCTATCACAGAGATAAACAGATTATTGTTAACTGTAGTTGAAGTTTTCCTGTGTCCTACCTGACCCACAGTCAGGACAAATCTCTCTTAACCTGCTGGTCCTGCAGCTGCTCGGACCCAAGTAAACACATGGAAGCATATATTATTTACAAACTGTAAGACCATATACATAATATAGCTCAGGCTTATTATGACTAGCTCTTACACTTAAATTAACCCATAATTCTTATTTATGTTTATCTATGTGGCTTAATACCTTTTCTCAGTTCTGCCTTCATATCTTGCTTTCTCTGTGTCTGGCTGGTGACTCCTAACTCAGCCTTCCTCTTCCCAGAATTCTCCTTGTCTGTTTATCCTGCCTATACTTCCTGCCTGGCTACTGGCCAATCAGCATTTTATTTATCAACCAATCAGAGCAACATATTCACAGCATACAGAGAGATATCACCCATCAGTTAACTTCTGTTCAATTGTATGCAGTGAGATGGCTTAAGGGAGGTAGGAGAAACCATTTGTTAATCTTGTAAATTATTTGCTTGGAGATAGATACTAGGTGTGTGTTTATCTCTCATAGAGACTGTTTCAGTGCTCTCTTACCATATCCCCACACTTAAAACTTGAAACTTAGATTTTTACAATACTCATCCATTTATTCTATTTTTCATTTGGGGGCTCTCTGGAAATATAATTTAAAACTCTAAGTATTTTGCCTTTCCTCTTCATATCAGCACTTCTCTTCTGAACATGACATAGCCACGGCACTGGTAAACTTACAGTTGCTGTGGTTTTCTGCACAAGATCAAGCCATCAAGCATTCCAGAATAGAGTGGAATTAAAGATAGGGGGTCATGAGCCCTATCTTTAACCTAGAACTTAGGATAATTAATGGCCTCTGGGGGAAGAAGAGTCATTTTTCTTTGAGGGTGTGATCCCTTATAAGTCAACCATTCTCCAGTGGATGATTCCATACCCATGAGTACATAGGCAGCAAAATATGGAGCTAATGGATTATTTTTTAAAAGTAGAGGGGACATGAAACTAAAGTAGTAGGTGTGTGTGTACAGGTCTATGAGGAATTAGGAGAAGTGGAAGGTGAATATAAGCAAAATAGATTGTATGAAATTCTCAAAGAATTACTAAAAATATTAAAAGATACAACAAAAAATAGGTGATCTTTTCCATGTATCCCTAGAATCATGCTTCCAGGATATGTAGGATTTCAGCAATTACACTGTAATTCTGTATTCTTGTGCTTTTGTTTATTTGTTTGTTTTTGTAGTTTTGATTTCAGAGGAAATGCCTAACAATTTAACAATCACTTGCTTTCTACTGTTTGAGTAATAGCCCTTTATGCAAATATGTTCTAGCAGACACCATACCCTGTAGTGAGCTTGCACATGAAGGAGTTATCAGGTCCTCCCTTGCCTTGGTAGTTCCATCTGAACCTTGAATGGGAATCATTTCCCCTTGAGTATATGATAAGGAGGTAGAGAACAGGACAAAGAAAGAAGTTCCCAAAGCATCAAAACTGATATATTTTAAAAAGTGACAGAGCAGTTCTGAAAATATAAAAACAAGTAACATTATACAGACCGAACAGATTATATCTAGGAATATATGTGTATATACATATACATATAGTCATGTAATAATAATTAATTAAAAAAAGAAGTCCATGAGTTTGAAGGAGAGTGGGGAGGGGAATATAGGGGTAAGAAAGAGTAGGGAGAAATGTAATTAAATTATAATCTCAAAAATAAAAAATGCCTTTAATAAAAAAATATAGAGCAAGACTAAAAGTCCCTCTGTCCTCAGACTATGTATAACCAAAGAGGATATGGGGTGGAAAGGGCAAGCCGCAAGTGAAATGGATCTGCCTTCTAGACATCAGAGAAGGTGAGAGCAAGGAAAAGACCTATAAAGGACTGAGACTTTGGAGACACAGGGCTTTTGAGCCTTGGACTTTCTTTAACTCTCTGGCCCACTTCCATTCTCTGGATTCTTTCTCTTTCTTAAATAAAACAGTCTTTGTTGCTATCACTGCCATGTATCTCGGGTTCCATTCCTTGATCTGGGACACAAAAGCCTGGAAATCTCAGTGGGTATGCTCTAGCCTTTGAACCACACCTATAATAATCCCACCCACCAGACATTTCCTCCATAGACTACAGACAATTATCCTTCCAAGCTGCAACATGAAGAAACCTGAATAAACCACTAGGTGTCTTTGCAAATCATGGCAATGGACCTAGCATATGCTTTTAAATGATGCCCAGATCTTCAGAATGGAATGCAGTCAAATAATTCTTAACTTGCCTATATTAAACACAGCAATGTGGATGACTAACTGCAAGGAGAAGGAAGACCAAACTCACTAGATGCATTAAGAAAATAATCCAAGATGAGTCACAAAAATCTCATGAGACTTCACTTTCCATTTCCTGTATAATTGAAATTATCAGCCTTTCAAAGGCTGACCTTGCTTTTTATTTTTTGCTGTAATGAGCATTTTGAGAGCTCTGGGGCCATATAACAGTGCTCAGAGCTCCATGACAAATGAACTTAGCAGATGCAAGATATGCCTAACAGATACAAGGTTCATAGAAATTTCACCTTCAACAGAATCATGCTTCCTAGACCAAACTAATATTCAAGTTGAGAGTCTCTATTCTTTGTGTGAGGCTCCCCAGTGGGTTTTCAAACTTTCAAGTATAGCTGATGTGATGCATCACATCATAAGACTGGGATGGAAATGTCTTAAGTGGTGCTCCTGTGCATAGTTACTATCAGTGGTTTCTCTATTCTTTGATTTCTACCAAAGGGGTTTCTACCCCTCAGAGGGCTTGTTCCTTCACCTTGCTGTGTAGCTATTCCATCCTGTATGGCTCACTGTAAGAGAATGTAGTGATATTTGCTCTGCCCATGACCTTGGGCTATATAGCCCAAAGGAGACAATGCTTCCTGCTATTGTACATGACCTCTTATAAGGAGTTGGAGAAGGGTCACATGCCCCTTCACCCTGCTCCTGCCTATGAGATGGATTGACTCCCTGTCAGATCAGAGGACAACTTCAACTGTCTACTCCATTCTGTATTCATGAGTGTATTTCCTCAATTTATATCTTAGTAAATTCTGTTACACATTTAATAGACTCATGTGGATTTTTCATAAATGGAGTCTAGAGAGAGGAGAAGAAAGGAGAGTGGGGATATGCTATGAGCTGCTGCCAGAAGAGGCAAGATGTGAAAGTACTGGTAAGCCACGAAGCCATGTGGCAATGCATAGATTAATAGAAATGGGCTGAGTTAAGTTGTAAGAGCTAGCTCGTGAGAAGCCTAAGCCATTAGGCCATACAGTTTGTAAGCAATATAAGCTTTTGTGTTATATAAGCCTGTAAGTAATATAAACCTATGTCCTGCGGGACCAGGCAGGACACAGGAAAACTTTTGACTACAAGAGAACTTAGGCTTTGACGCTCTGGACCTACAGACCATCTTTTGGTGGTAAATATGTCTACTTGGTATTACTGCATTGTCTGAATAAAGCTGCTCAGCTCACTTTTGTTGCTAGATTGTGTCAAACTGGCTCCTTGTGGTAACAATCCCAGAGATGGGACTAGAGTTGGAGTTCCTTTCATTTGTTTTCTCATGGCTAAGTAAGCTGTCAGAAAAGGCTATGGAGAGGGCTCAATGGGCAGAGGTGTTTGCTCCTTAGCCTGGTCACCTCAGTTTTGTCCTTAGATCCCACATAGTAGAAGAAGAGAACTGTTCCTGAAAGTTATCCTCTGACTTCCACACATGTGTCATGACATGTACCTATACCAGTTACACACACAAATAAATAAATAAATAAATAAATATAACAAATCTTTTAAGTAAGCTGTCAATATTTTTTGAAATACAATACTTTTTAAAGACACAAATTTAATATAAAATTATTTTATAAGCTACAAAATATAAAACACAGGACCCCTATCTAAGAGTGTGTGTTACATTTAAAGCTGGCCCTCAGCATAACAGTGATTTTGTTATATCCCAAACATATTTTGAAAGTATAATTAAAATGAAACCAGTGACTTAGAAATCATTCTGTTATGTTAATATATGTAATGTCTACTCTACTACTTTTTACCTATTAAGAGTGAAGAGTGCATACAGGCCCGGCGGTGGCCTGCAAAGGTAGACAACCATGGCAGTGTCAACAAGCAGAGGCAGATAGGCCCGCGGCGGCAGCCGGCAGAGACATACAGGCCCGGCGGCAGCCCGCAGAGGTAGACAGGCCCGGTGGCAGCAGCTGGCAAAAACGCACAGGCCCAGCAGTGGCCGGCAGAGACATACAGGCCCGGAGGCAGCCTGCAGAGGTAGACAGGCACGGCAGCGGCAGCTGGCAGAGACATACAGGCCCAACGGAGGCCAACAGAGACATACAGGCCTGGCAGCCAGCAGGGACATACAGGCCCTGAGACAGCCGGTGGAGGTAGACTGGCCCGGCAGAGGCAGGCAGGCCTGGAGTGGAGGCAGGCAGGCACAGCAGGCAGCGGCCGAAACACACTCACAATAAAGACCAGAAACAGAGCTATTACCCACTGAAGAGCTAGTGAAAACAAACCCTTAATCAAAGGCTTGGAACAGGGATGCCTCTAACCCCAACACCCGGAAAGAAGCTATCTCTGTGGAACGGAACCAGAACAAATCTGAACACTCCATCTGAAGCCAACCCAGGGCCCAGCTACTGATCCTGCGAAACCCAACAACTTGGAGGTGTTGGTGAGACTACCCCGCTCAGCTGAGATCCATCCGGGAGAGGATTCAGATCCCTACAGTTTGAAGTCTGAAGAAACAAGATCAGCTGAGGAGTTGACGAATGAACAAAATGTGACCTGGGAACACAGAAGAAGGCGCTGCCCAGTCACCAAACCAGATCACCAGATTCATAAGTATATATTTCACCGAGATCAGCTGCCCCTGAAGAAACAGCCCAATAGCACCAATTTAACCAAGAATTCCTACTGAACCAATACTAAAAATTAGAACAAGAGAGGCACTCTCAGACACAGACACCACCTGCACCGCACAGAGGAAGAGATGAGTAGACGCCAGTGCAAAAATACAGGCAACAACATAAATACCTATATGGCAACATCAGAAGGTAGTGATTCTACACCTGCAAGACCTGAACATACCAAGACAGAAGAAACAGAAGAAATCAACCCTAAAAATGACTTTAAGAAGATGATAGAGGCCGGGCGGTGGTGGCGCACGCCTTTAATCCCAGCACTCGGGAGGCAAAGCCAGGCGGATCTCTGCGAGTTCGAGGCCAGCCTGGGCTACCAAGTGAGTTCCAGGAAAGGTAGCAAAGCTACACAGAGAAACCCTGTCTCGAAAAACCAAAAAAAAAAAAAAAAAAAAGAAGATGATAGAGGCCCTTAAAGAAGAAATAAAACATTCCCTTAAGGAGGAAATAAAAATTTCCCTTAAAGAAGAAATGAAAAACTCTCTTAAAGAGGAAATAAAAACTTCCCTTAAAGAGGAGATGAAAAACTCCATTAAAGAAGAAATAAAAAACTCCCTTAAAGAAATGGAAGAAAAAAACTCACAAAAAAATGGGAAGAAATCAAAGAAAGCCAAGAAAAAGCAATTAAACAGATGAAAGAAACATTCCAAGATCTGAAAAATGAATTTGAGACAATAAAGAAAACACATGCTGAGGGAATGCTGGAAATAGAAATCCTGACTAAACGAACAGGAACTACAGAAACAAGCATAACCAACCGATTGCAAGAGATGGAACAGAGAATCTCTGACACTGAAGACACAATAGAGAAATAGATTCGTCAGTCAAAGAAAACACTAAAGACAAAAAAGTCATAACACAAAACATCCAGGAAATTAGGCACACCTGAAAAGACCAAACCTAAGAATAATAGGGATAGAAGAAGGAGAAGAATACCAACTCAAAGGCACAGAAAATATATTCAACAAAATCATAGAAGAAAACTTTCCTAACCTAAAGAAAGAAATACCTATGAAGATACAAGAAGCTTACAGAACACCGAATAGACTGGATCCAAAAAAAAAAAGTCCCCTCGCCACATAATAATCAAAACACTAAACACACAGAACAAAGAAAAAATATTAAGAGCCGCAAAGGAAAAAGACCAAGTAACATATAAAGGCAAACCCATCAGAATAACACCAGACTTCTCAATGGAGACTATTATACCCAGCAAAACTCTCAATCACCATAGGCGGAGTAAACAAAATATTCCAGGATAAAACCAGATTTAATCAATACCTGTCCACAAACCCAGCCCTACAGAAAGCACTAGAAGGGAAAATCCAACCCAAAGAAGCTAAACATATCCATGAAAAATCAAGCAATAGATAATCCCACACCAACATACACCAAAGAAGGACAACACAACATAACCACAAAAATAACAGGAATTAACAATCACTGGTCATTAATATCCATCAATATCAATGGTCTCAACTCACCTATAAAAAGACACAGGCTAACAGAATGGATAAGAAAACAGGACCCATCCATATGCTGCATACAAGAAACACACCTTAACTTCAAAGACAGACACTACCTCCGAGTAAAGGGCTGGGAAAAGGCTTTCCAAGCAAATGGACCTAAGAAACAAGCTGGTGTAGCTATCCTAATATCTAATAAAATAGACTTCAAACTAAAACCAATCAAAAGAGATCAGGATGGACATTACATATTTATCACAGGAAAAATCCACCAAGATGAAGTCTCGATTCTAAACATTTATGCTGCAAATACAAAAGCACCCACATTCATAAAAGAAATACTACTAAAGTTTAAAACGCACATCAAACCCCACATATTAGTAGTGGAGATTTTAACACACCACTCTCACCAAAAGACAGATCTACCAGACTGAAACTTAATACAGAAATAAAGGACCTAACAGATGTTATGACTCAAATGGACTTAGTAGATATCTATAGAACATTCCATCCTAACACAAAGGAATATACCTTCTTCTCAGCACCCATGGAACCTTCTCAAAAATTGACCACATGCTTGGCCACAAAACAAATCTCAACAGATACAAAAAAAATTGGAATAACCTCCTGTATCTTATCAGACCACCATGCCTTAAAGTTAGACCTCAACAACAACAAAAATTATAGAAAACCCACAAACTCATGGAAACTGAATAATGCCCACCTGAAACATCGATGGGTCAAGGAAGAAATAAAGAAAGAAATTAAAGATTTCCTAGAATTCGATGAAAATGAAAGTACAACATACCCAAACTTATGGGACACTATGAAAGCAGTGCTAAGAGGAAAATTCATAGCTTTAAATGCACACATAAAGAAGATGGAGCAATCCCATACCAATGAATTAAAGCACAACTGAAAGCTCTAGAACAAAAAGAAACAAACTCACCCAGGAGACATAGATGCCAGAAAATAATCAAATTGAGGGCTGAAATCAACGAAATAGAAATCAAGAGAACAATACAAAAAAAATCAATGAAACAAAGAGTTGGTTCTTTGAAAAAATCAGCAAGATAGACAAACCCCTAGCCAAATTAACCAAAAAACAAAGAGAGAACACCCAAATTAACAAAATCAGAAATGAAAAGGGAGACATAACAACAGATAAGGAGGATATCCAGAGAATCATCAGATCTTACTTGAAAAACCTGTACTCCACAAAAATGGAAAACCAGGAAGAAATGGACAATTTTCTGGATAAATACCACATACCAAAATTAAATCAAGACCAGATAAACCATTTAAATAGACCATAACCCCTAAAGAAATAGAAACAGTCATCAAAAGTCTCCAAACCAAAAAAAGCCCAGGACCAGATGGTTTCAGTGCAGAATTCTACCAGACTTTCAAAGAAGAACTAATACCAATATTCTTCAAAGTGTTCCACACAATAGAAACAGAAGGAACTCTACCAAACTCTTTTTATGAGGCTACAATTACCCTGATACCCAAACCACACAAAGATGCAGCAAAGAAAGAGAATTACAGACCAATCTCCCTCATGAACATTGATGCAAAAATATTCAACAAAATATTGGCAAACCGAATCCAAGAATACATCAAAACAATTATCCATCACGACCAAGTAGGATTCATCCCAGGGATGCAAGGATGGTTCAACATACGAAAATCAGTGAATGTAATACACCATATAAACAAACTGAAAGAAAAAAAACCACGTGATCATCTCATTAGATGCTGAAAAAGTATTTGACAAAATCCAACACTCCTTCATAATAAAAGTCTTAGAAAGATCAGGAATACAGGGAACATTTTTAAACATAATAAAAGCAATTTATAGCAAGCCAACTGCAAACATCAAATTAAATGGAGAGAAATTCAAAGCGATACCACTAAATTCAGGAAAAAGACAAGGCTCTCCACTCTCCCCATATTTATTCAATATAGCACTAAAAGTTATAGCTAGAGCAATAAGACAACAAAAGGAGATCAAAGGGATACAAATTGGAAAGGAAGAAGTCAAACTTTCACTATTTGCAGATGATATGATAGTACACATAAGTGACTCCAAACACTCTACCAGGGAACTCCTACAGCTGATAAACTCCTTCAGTAAAGTGGCAGGATACAGGATCAACTCAAAAAAATCAGTAGCCCTCCTATACACAAATGATAAAAGGGCTGAGAAAGAAGTCAGAGAAACATCACCCTTTACAATAGCCACAAATAATATAAGATACTTTGGGATAACACTAACTAAAAAAGTGAAGGACCTTTTTGACTAAAACTTTAAATCTCTAAAGAAAGAAATTGAAGAAGATATCAGAAAATGGAAGGTCTCCCATGCTCATGGATAGGTAGGATTAACAGTAAAAATGGCAATCTTACCAAAAGCAATCTACAGATTCAATGCAATCCCCATCAAAATCCCAACACAATTCTTCACAGACTTGGAAAGAAAAATACTCAACTTCATATGGAAAAACAAAAGACCCAGGATAGCTAAAAGAATCCTATATGATAAAGCAACCTTTGGAGGCATCACCATCCCTGACCTCAAACTCTACTATAGAGCTATAATAATAAAAACAGCTTGGTACTGGTATAAAAACCGACATATGGACCAATGGAATTAAATTGAAGACCCTGACATTAATCGATGCACATATGAACACCTGGTTTTTGACAAAGGACCCAAAACTATACAATGGAAAAAAGAAAGTATCTTCAACAAATGGTGCTGGCATAACTGGATCTCAATATGTAAAAGATTACAAATAGATCCATATCTGTCACCATGCACAAAACTCAAGTCCAAGTGGATCAAAGACCTGAACATAAATCCAGTTACACTAAACGTAATAGAAAAGAAAATAGGAAGCACTCTTGAACTCATTGGCACCGGAGACCATTTCCTAAATGAAACACCAACAGCACAGACCCATCGTAATTGAGAAGCTTTTGCAGGGCAAAAGACAAAGTCAATAAGACAAAAAGACAGCCAACAGAATGGGAAAAGATCTTCACCAACCCCACATCTGACAGAGGATTGATCTCCACAGTATATAAAGAACTCAAGAAACTAGACATCAAAATACTGAACAGTCCAATTAAAAAATGGGCTAAAGAGCTAAACAGAGAATTCACAAAACAAGAGTCACAAATGGCTGAAAGACATTTAAAGAAATACTCAACATCCTTAATCATCAGAGAAATGCAAATCAAAACGACTCTGAGATACCACCATACACCTGTCATAATGGCTATGATAAAAAACACCAATGACAGTCAATGTTGGAGAGGATGTGGAGCAAAAGGAACACTCTTCCACTGTTGGTTGGAATGTAAACTTGTACAACCACTGTGGAAATCAGTATGGCAGTTTCTCAGAAAATTAGGAATCAAACTACCTCAAGACCCAGCCATCCCACTCTTGGGCATATACCCAAGGAATGCTGATTCATGCCATAAAAGATACATGCTCAGCTATGTTCATAGCAGCACTATTTGTAATAGCCAGAACCTGGAAACAACCTAGATGCCTGTCAACGGAAGAATGGATGAAAAAAATGTGGTACATATACACAATGGAGTACTACTCAGCAGAGAAAAACAATGAACGCATGAAATTTGCAGGCAAATGGATGGAACTAGAAAAAATCATCCTGAGTGAGGTAACCCAAACCCAGAAAGACAGTCATGGTATGTACTCACTCATAAGTGGATTCTAGATATAAAATAAAGAACAATCACACCACAACCCATAGAACCATGGAGGATATATATATATATATATATATATATATATATATATATATATATATATATATATATATATATATATCATGGAGGTCCCTAGGATGACTGTGGCTTATAATAAATATTGGTTTTACTCAATTATTGAAAAAAAATAGCCAAACGAATGGAAACACATGAACTATGAACCAAAGGCTGAGGGGCCCCCAGCTGGGTCAGGCCCTCTGAATAGGTGAGACAGTTGTTTGGCTTGATCTGATTGGGAGGCATCTAGGCCTTCGGGTCCTGTGCTCATTGCATGAGTTGGCTGTTTGAATCCTGGAGCTTATGCAGGGACACTTGGCTCAGTCTGGGAGGAGGGGACTGGACCTGCCTGGACTGAGTCTACCAGGTTGATCACATTCCTCGGGGCAGGCTTTTCCCTTGAGGAGGTGGGAATGGGGGGTGGGCTGGAGTAAGGGGAGGAGGTGGGAGGGGGAAAACAGGGGAACCCGTGGATGATATGTAGAACTGAATGGTATTGTAAAATAAAATAAAAGGAAAAAATGATTAAAAAAAAAAAAAGAGTGAAGAGTGACTCCTACATTTGATTTTGCTCTGCATGACAGATCACCTCAATCAAGATGTAAAACACCAATGGAAGCAAAATTGGGGGCAGAGGTGGGGAGCAGGAACAGAGTCAGAAGGTTGGCTTAGCTATGTTCAGATTTGAGTAAACGCTAGGTATGTGGATTCCCCAAAGTCTTACAGCCTCATAATGTGACAAAATAGGATCATTCTAGTTGTGACCATTTTAAGTCTACCGGAGCAGGTGGGTCTCAAATCCAATGTTACCTGTGTCCTTAGCAAAAAGAGGGATGAGAATATATGCAGGAAGAGCACCATGTGAAGATGAAGGCAGAAATCAGAATAATGATTTTATAATCCAAGAGCTGGATCTCATAGGTGTAGATAGGTAGCAGACTGGTTCTCAGAAATTCTCAGAGGAAACCAGTTCTTATGGTATCATGAACTCAAATATCTCTCAATAACTGTGAGACAATAGACTTCTGCTATTTGACTGACACTGTAAGGCAGCTCCAGCAAAGAAGTAAGCACTCACACAGAGGTGACAGGTGGTGTGGGAACTGGGGCTGGGATAGTAAGCTGGATTGGAGTTGAAAATAAGATTGTGACCTAGCAATTGCAGTCAAAGGCTGCAAGTGAGTTTACAATATAAAATATACAATATAAAATGTTTACATAGCAGAGCAAAGCACAAAAGCATAAGTTGGGAGTATTTATGAGGAGAGGAAAGCAACATCTGGAAAATGAATAGGGAAGCCATGGATTTGGTAGATGTTAGAGAATAAAGGTTCTACCTTGTTTTCTCATAGGTGACCCCAAAAGTTGGATCAATGCCCATAAATGAGATATTAGAAAATTACCATATTTGTCATATGTCATTGTCTTGTGTTTCTATTTTATATAATAGCATAAATTTAAAACAACTAACTTTGAAAATTGAATGTTTATGATTTATAACACAGTAAATGATGAAATGGAAGCTTAAAATCAATGCATTTAATAGAGCTTCTTGTTGAAAAGCATAAGGATTGTGTTTGGAGATCAGAGCAGTGTAGACTGCTGCAGATAAAATCCTCATGGGATGGACACAACTAAGGTAACTGACACCACTGATTACATCTGTGTGTCTTCCCAAAACTGCTTGATGCATAATACATCCCCCCCAAAACATGCAGACTCCCCTCCCCCACAACACTCCTTATTCTCTCTTCTTCTCTTTAAGCACAGATAACATAGCCAGAAGGTTTTTCTAGTCTTGCCTGGCCCCGCAGTCCTGCAGTCCAGCATTTCCCTGGTCCTGCCCTGCCCCGCGGTCCCTCAACTGTTTATAAAATAATTATTCAGAGGCTTAATATTAATTACCAATTGCATGGCCTATAGAAGGCTTCTTGCTAGCTACCTTTTATAACTTAACCCATTTCTATTAGTCTATAAGTTACCATGTGGCCATGGCATTACCTGCCTGCTGGCATCTTGACTGGTAGCTGGCTTGTTTCTCCCTCCTTTCTTCTCCCGGTATATCTGCTGGGATTTTTTGCCTGACTCTAAGCTGCCTTTCTATAGGCCAATGTAGCTTTATCTATCAACCAATCAGAGCAACACATATTCACAGCATACAGAAAGACATCCCACAGCATTTTACACAGGCTGCTTTTTAATCTATTCTTCATGTGCTGCTTTTTATCCATTCCTTTATGAAGTCCTTTACTGTGGTACTTTGTAACTCCTTTAGGAAGGCTCCTAGTATGTGCTATTTTGTAACTCATTCCTTAAGAAAACTCTTATTCTCCTTTTCTTCATTTATTACTTTGCAGTATTTCTTGAAACTGTCTCTTATGTAAATATTAAGAATTTTGTTTAGTTCCACTCACTTTTCTCAACATCCCTTCTTGATGGAGATTTAGGTTATTAACAATATTTTCTATCACAATCAGTATTACCATGAGCAACACTGACAAACTCCATGAGGTATGTACAAATAGGAACAGTCTCTTATAGGTAAATTGATTTTACAGATTTGTTTAATGTAAACTAGTCTCTAAGGCAGATTTCTAAAGGTGGAATTTGGGCTGATAGTAGAAACTGTAGTTTCTCCAAAGCCTAGAGTGTGGTGACCAGTTCACTATCTCATTAAGTGTTAGCTTCTTCATATATATGGCTGAATTATATATAGTCAAACACTTTGACTGTTGGTTAATTTCCTTAGTAAAAATGGAATGTCTTGTTCCACCATCATATTTCACTCCACATGAAATTAGTGTTTTTTTTTCAGCTTGACACAGCCCAGAATTATCTGTGAAGAGGGAAACTCAATTGAGAAGATGCCTCCATCAGATTGGCCTATAAGCAAATCTATGGGACATTTTCTTGTTTCCTCATTGCTGTGCAAAGGCCCAGCCGTTTGTAGGTGACCCCATCCATAGGCAGGTAGTCCTGAGTTGTATAAGGAAGTAGGCTGAGTAAGCTATGGGGAACAAGCCAGTAAGTAATGTTTCTCCAGTTTCTCCTTCAGTCCCTGCTTCCAGATTCCTTTCACAATGGACTGTAAGATACAAAAGTGAAATAAATCTTTTCCCCCTCAATTGCTTTTGGTCATGATGCTTATCACAGCAATAGTAAGCAAGCTAGAACAAAGTTAAAACTATTTCTAGTCGACTGCAGAAGTCCACTACTCATAGGTCAGGAAAATTCATTATTTCTCTATGAGATGAATTTCAAATATATTTTCCTTTGTTTTTGCTCATGATGATCTTTCCCTTTGAGACATTATTGTATATTATTGAATCTATCAATTCATTTTTGTGCCTGTGATTTGTATCATAACCTTTGCTTTTCTGGAATTATAAATTAATTCTATCAGCATTTCTCATTGTATTTTAATTTTTGCTTAAATAACTGACTTATTTTATGCTGGTATAAACCTTAAATTCTTCTCAGGTTAGCTGTTTGTTTTCTCCATATCATTCATTGATTATTTTCCCCTTTAATGTAACATTAAACATTAATTAAACATTAAAAAATTTCTTCATTATGAAGAGTGTTTCAGATATTGAGTGTGTGCCTGTATTTTCAATGCAGTGTTCTGTTTACTTTAATCCATACTCATCCTTCATTGTGGCCTTATGCTGTACTTGTTTTCTATAGGTATTACTGCTCTCTTTTTTCTTTTTTCCCAGAGGCCAGAAGAGGGCTTTGGTTTCCCTGGAACTAGAGTTACAGACAGCTATGAGCCACCATGTGAATTTAGGTTTCTCTGTAAGAGTAGGCACTAAGCCATTCTCTTCAGCCCTGCATTTTTAAATTAAAATAAATAATATTTACAAGCTAATCAATTACCAGGAATTAAGATACTTTTATAAGAAA